>NW_011889155.1:659591-673041 GCF_000151845.1 Pteropus vampyrus
AAGGACTTCGGCTTTTCCTGGGAGGGAGGTGGGGAACCCTGAGGTGCTGAGCAAAGGAAGGGTACGAACTGACTTAGATTTTTAAGGGACCACTCTGGACACCGCGGGGGCAAGGGCAGAAAGAGGGAGGCCAGTAAGGAGGCTGCTGCTGGAACCTAGGCTGAAACCAGGTGTTTTAAAGGCAAAGCCAATAGTTTTGCTGACAGATAGGATGTAGGATGAGGGAGAAAGAGGGTCAGGGACGATGCAGAGGTTTCTGGTCCGAGCCACAGAGCGATGTCGGTGAGTCTGCTACAGACATGTCCTCGCCTGGGAGGTCCCGCTCAGGCGTTCTGGCTCTCCTCTGCCATCTCCTCCATTCCCCCTGCAGCCCCAGGCACCGAAGAAAACAGCATTTAGCTCAGCCTGGCCCCAGGGCCCTAATGGCCGCCAGCTCCCTCCCCACAGGTTCCCACCAGCTCCTGCCAGATCTGTACCAGCCCTGCAAAGGCATTTCACTGCTCAGTGCTTCCAGCAGCAAAGGTGACACTACAGGTAAGAAAACGGCTGCACCGAGAACAGAGCCTGCCATCCCCAGCAGGAAAGGCAGCGAGCGGTCCCCTCACAAGTGCTGAGACCCACAGGGGTTCAGCTCCACCAGCTATGGGAACACAAAGGCCTCCCTCAGCCCCAAGGCAGGGAAGTCTTCCCAGGGGAGGAGGCATTTGAACTGGGCCTTAGGGCATGAACACAAACCCGCCAGGGGATAAGAGAGCAGGGGCAGCTTGAAAGGTGTGAGACCAGGTGTGAGACCAGGTGTGAGACCAGGTGTGAGACCAGGTGTGAGACCAGGCATCTACCTGGGACTGCTGGGGGATGAGGCTGGGCAGGAGAGCAGGGGCCAGATTTTGAAGGGCCTTGAATGGCACACAAAAGAGGTGCAGCCTTCTTGTGCAGGCACTGGGGAGCCGCCCAAGGTTTCTGAGCAGGGAAGGCCTGTGACTGTGGTTCGGTGAAGGGGACGTCCCTCGGCCGGCCAGAGTATGGATTTGGGAAGGATGACAGGGGCGAAGGAGAGGAAAGCTTGACAGGCGGCCTAAGAGAGAAGTTTCTAGGTCAGTGTATCCAAGGAGAGGACTGGGATGGTCCAACGTCAGGGGCAAGCCCGGCCTGTGCACAGACCCTAGCAGTGGCCACTGAGGAAGACAAGGTCCAGACGCCCAGCTCAGGGTCCCCCGTGTCTAGCCCCAGCTATCCTTCCAAGCTGACGGTCAAAATCAGGTTCTAAGGCAATCGAGGAACTTTAGACCAAAAAAGAGAGAGAGAGAGAGAGAGAGAGAGATGATCAAGGAGATCACAATTGCTGTGCACCCCCAATTCCTCCTTGAGCCCAAATCTTGGCTGCCCGACTTAGGAGCTGGGTTCCCCTGAGCATGTTAACCAGAATCTCTGGGCTTCGGTTTCCTTTTTAGCAGGATAAGGACCTATTGGGTTGCAAGTGGCAGGAAACCCAACTTCGAACTAGCTTAAACAATAGGGGACATTAATGGACTCATGAAATGAAAGATTTCAGAGTAGGATTGCCTTCAGGCACGATCCATCAGCTCAAAAGGTTCCAAGGACCCTGTTTCTGGGTCTATAACCTTGCTAGTTCCTAGAGTAAGAATCCTTGTCCCAATGGAAGTCCCGAGGCCCTCTGATTGGACATACCCAGGTGCTGTGCCTACCCCTGAGCCAGTCACTGTAGCCAGGGAAAGGGTGTGTACAGGTTGGCTTGGCCTAGGTCACTTGCTCCACCCCTAGAGCCAGGACACAGAGTCAGCTTCCCTGAGACCACATAGACCTTGCCTTGAGGACAGGGGCTCTGGGTAGTGGGGAGAGAAGGGGATGCTGGGAGTCATCCACGCACCATCACTGACCCATCAGGCAGGGTCACTGTCGGGATTAGAGACAACTTGTGTGAAGCACCTGGCACGTAGTCAGTGTCTCTTGAAAGGCAGTTTGTTGTTGCTGTGGTTGTTACATATAAAAGGCTGTCATGACAAAGAAGAATGAGATTTAATTTGTGGTCCCAAAGGATAAAACTAGTGTCCATAAATGAAACTCCAGATAGCTGGGTTTTGATTCAATCTAAAAAGAATTGTCTAATACCTGGTGTTGTCCTCAGTGAGCCTCCCATCACTGGAGGGAAACAAGAAAGGATTAAGATCTCAGCTAAAGCAGCTCTAAAAAGAGGTGTGGAGCAGATGCCTCCGAGGCCCGTGGGATTCCAGGATTCTCTCTCTAATGGCGCTCTGTGAGGCACAACCAGGAAAATGAGGTCATTATCGCTTAAAAAAAATTTAAACCAAGGCATCAGAAGCATGCAAGAAAAGAGAATTAAGAGCTTAAAGCTCACTGATCCTCTGACAATCTGGTCCCGAGGGCGAAGGGGACGGGACATAGGAACATCTGGGAACAGACGGTGCAGAGCTGCTCCCCGGAAGCTCAGGGGTGGGCGGGGTCTCAGCAGAGGCTTTGGGCTCCCCTGGGAAGCAAGTGGAGGGGACAGACAAGCGATGCTCATACCAACAGCCTGACCCTGAAGTCTTCTCCCGATGTTCTCCCGCACACCAAGCCAGGCCAACACGCAGGACTGTGGGACAAGGACCCAGTCAAAGAGGAGGCTGGCCACAGGGAAAAGGGGTGGCCGGCACCTCAGGTGACCCGGGAAAGGGGCAAGCCCAGCCTATGCACTGACCCTAGCAGTGGCCATCAAGGAGGACAAGGTCCAGACGCCCAGCTCAGGGTCCTCCATGTCTAGCCCCAGCTATCCTTCCAAGCTGAGTTCTCACAGCCTGACCGCCCTCAACCACGTGCTCCCACTTGGAGCTACCCCGGCCTCTTTGCACCCCACCTTTGTGTTTGCTGGCCCCCTGACCCTCCCCCACACCCCAACTTCCTGCCATCCAAACACTTCACCATCCTCCAATGCTCTTCCCAAACGCCGGCTGCCCTCCACAGTCTTCCCTGGTCACTACCTCCACCGACCATCTCCCTGAAATCCAAAGCCCCTGGCACACCACAGTGCCTTGGCTGGAGAGACCGAGACCCCACCGTGACTGAGGGTCCCCTGCCTGCATCAGCTCTCCAGGCAGGGCTGTCTGGGTCCTACTCCACCGAGAGTCGTGGTTCCAGGAGTGGGCTGTGTGGGGCTGGGGAAGTTTTATAATCACTTTGAGTCCCTTTTACACCCTCGTCTGTAAAGATCCTAACAGTACCCAACGAGTAGAGTGTTGTAAGGAATAAATGGATGAAGCGGCAAAGCTCTTAAAGAAGGTACAAACGTTACCTATTGTCCTTCCTCATCGACTGTAAGCACCGACGTGCATTCTGTGTTTCTGACTACGTCTCGTTACCCCGCACCCAAGGCCGTGGGAGATGAACTGAATTAATAATGCGATGCATTGAAGGAACAGGTGGTGAGGAGAAAGAGAAAAAGTCTGACAGTGACTCAGCCGCTCCATCCATATTCACGGAGCACCTAAGTGCCAGGCTCTGGAAAGAGGCTTGTAGAAGAGACACAGGGACCGTCCTTGCCATTATGGAAGAGAAGAGACACAGGGACCGTCCTTGCCATTATGGAAGAGAAGAGACACAGGGACCGTCCTTGCCATTATGGAGAAGTGGCCCAAAAATAGGAAAGTCACTCCCCGAAATCCCAGATGATTCAAGCCAAGATCCCACTATCCGCACCCTTGAAGCATGAAAAAGGTAAATTCAGCACAAAGAGGAGACAAATAAGCGATGCACATAAGCAGTGGCAGTTGGATCCTGCAGGGGAGCTCTGAGAAGGCCGCAGCTTCTAGACTTCTGGCTCCCTGGTGAGCTGTGAGAGGCCAGGTCTGGTCCCTGGATAGGAAAGTCAAGGCCCCTCCTGCCACTGGTGCCCACAATGGGGTGCGGTCAGCATGCACACTGCCGCACTCAGCAGCGCAGCTTCTCCGAGTTTCAGCGACAGCAAGGCAACGGTGCTGTGGCACACGCTGGCTCTGGAGCACATACGAGGCCCAGGTACCCCCAAGACAACACCCGGAATTTGCACGGATGGGCTAATTCCCAAGAGAGACTAGTGCCATGGACTAGAGCGTATACCACGGTCATTTCGGTATAAAAAGGAAACACAATCTTATTTTGTCCCTGATGGTTCCAGGGTCATGCGGGTTTGCAGTAGTTGCATTTATTGAGTATCTACTATGTGCACTTTACACACATTGTCTCTGACCCTTAAATGTCCTTGTGAAGCAGCTATTGTTCCCGTTTCAGAGATGGGGAAGTGTCGGCTCAGGGGCAATAAAGGATTGGCCCAAGATACACAGCTCAGGAGTGGCAATGCTGGGGTCCGAACCCAGGCCCCTCTGATTCCACATGTTCTTTCTCAGGGGACCTCTGGAGACAAAAAGGAAACTCATTCGTTTCACCCAAGTGAGGTTTATTCATGAGCATTTAGGAAGCGCCCATTGAGCCACCCACTACTCAGAGATAACACAGAAGTGAGGGTCCGAGCCGTGGGGGAATCTCGGAGATGAGACACAGACACATGGGCAGCTAGTGAATGACGCGGGGGCAGCATGATGTGAGCTCACATCCTCCCACATCAACCCCAGCCCAGCCATGAGCGCCAGTGAAGAGGAGCCGGAACCTGCAAATACCTGCTGTGACCACCAGATGGCGGCTGGAGGCTGCTAAATCAGACTCGGTCTTTGGCCAGCAATAGGTCACCTTGGGTGGAATGGGGTGGCAGTGCCTGGCAAGCTAAATAGCCTCAGGGAAAGGAACAAAGAGTGAATATTTTTAGGCATCCATCACTAGGTGGGTAAAAATGGGCAGGACGCAGAGAACCTCGAAGGGACGGCAAATCAGAGAACAAGGCAAAGTGGTAACAGTCAGTATGGCTTCCCCTTCCATCTGGAGTTGAACAAGCCAACCCCCTCACCTCCATCTCCCAACGCCAAGGTCCTCCGTCCCAGTGGGCAGAGCTAGTCCCTCCCCACAGTATAGCCCTGTATCATGCTATTAAAATAGGCTGCCGTATTGCGCTCCGGGTAGAAGAGGATCATGTAGCACTTGGGGCCAAAGTAGCCTAGGCTGATACCCAGGAGGTTGAGCACAGTGACCAAGAGGTCCAGGATGGTGACCAGGACCCCCTCATAGACAGACATGAAGGTGCAGAGGGAGACGTAGGAGGCGAAGTAGAAGATCATGCAGAAGGTGATGAACTTGGCCTCGTTGTAGTTGGTGGGAAGCTCTTTGCCCATGTAGGCAAAGCTGAAGCTCACCACGGAGAGGACCAGATCCAGGCTGGTGTTGAACAGCAGCCCCTTGCGGTAGTTGGGATTGCAGGATATGAACATGATCTTGGGGTCATCGGGGTCAGCACGGGCGGTGGGGCTGACGTTTGTGATCAGCAGGCTAACAGCCACAATGACTACCTTGAGCATCGTGATGAACGCCACAAAGAGGTAGGGCCCATGGTAGCGGACCCAGTAGCCGTAGGCACGTGGGAGGCGGCTTGCCATCTTGAAGATGCAGACGATCTGGAAAGAGCGCACAGTGATGCAGGAGATGCAGATGGTGAAGCAGAGCGTGAACAGGACCTGGCGGCAGAGGCACGTCATGACCGTGGGCGGCCCGATGTACACGGGGACCAACGTGTATGTAACCAGCAGTGGTATCAGCATCAGGAAGCACATGGGGCCCCCAGCTGAACGAACCACGGGCGTCTGGAAGTGTTTCCAGAAGATTATGAGGATGGCCAGAGTGCAGAGGTAGCCCAGGGCAGCCAGCATGGTCACAATAATGGTGGATGCCTCATGCCATTGGAGGAAGGTTAGTTGCCGCTTGAAGCAGGAGGTGTGTTTCTTGTGGGACCACTGGTTACTTGGGCAGGGCTGGCAGTCAAATTCATCTGCAAGAGCACACAGCACCTCTCATCAGTCACACCCACCCTCCTAGCACCTACATCCTCCAGACCTGCACTAAGCCAAGCCCCAGGGGGAAAGAGAGAGAGAGAGCTAAGTGCAACCCTGCAGTCATAGCCAACATTCACTAAGTCTCTTACCCCCACTGGTTCATCAAATGCTCACAGCAACCCCATTTCACAGAGAAGGAAATGGAGGCTCAGCCAGGTAAGGTCACGAAGCCAGTAAGTTACAGAGGCAGGAACTGAACCGCGGTCTCCTTGACTCAGAGACTAACAACTGTAATTCCTTCCTCCCAAGACCTCACTCTCTGGTGGGAGAGGAAGTCAACCATTTATTCAAATAATTCATTCAACAAATATTGTTTTGAGTGTCATCCACTGTGATAAGCACCTGTGGTGGGAGGCGACAGACCCAGCCCCCTGTCTTCAGGCTATTGAGCAGTTAGGAGAGGAAGGCCAGCAAAATCATTCGACAAACTTTTGCGAGCACCTACTCTGTGCCCTGTGCTCTGCTGGGTACATAGCAAGTACTTTGATTGGTAGACGTATGCATCCACTTAATTTACTAATCAGTGAAGTCATCAAAGAAATAACTTGAGCCCCAACTCTGAACAGTGCTAAACACCAATGTGAACAGAGATGGCATTGTCCCCACCTTCCTGGAGTTTATGTTCTATAGGGACAGGTGTTAATTCTTCTAGTCAAAAAAGTCATTCGAAAAATATTCACTGAGCAAACATGTTATGCTCTGAACTATGCTAGGCACTTGGGAGGCCAGAGATGTCCTGTTTGCCAGAAACGTTCCTTCTATTGGCAGAAACATTCATTCATTCACTCATTTATCATCCAGTGGACTTCCCCTGGCCTGACACCCCTTGGCTGTGGGCTTTGTGTGTGTGGATGGGGATCAGTTACGGCCCTGCATGGTTGAATGCTGTTCCTTCTCCCATCCACCCCAAAACAGCCTGCATTTTTCTCTACACCAGGTATGGGGGAGATACAGTAGAATCAAATATGGTCCCTGGCCTTCGGACACTTGCCTCAGGGAGACTCAGGAGGTGCTGCCAAAGGGTGAGGGTCCTGGGCAGAGCAAGGGCAGGGCAGGGGCAGGGCAGGGGTATGGACCTAGAAGTCGTACCTGCAGTTTTATTGAGGAAGGTGCCAGCGGGGCAGTCAAGACACTCAAAGCAGCAGGTGTGGATGCCCACGGCCTTCTTCTTTTGCCCAGCCTGACAGTCCTTGGAACACATGGACACAGGGATCTGGAGGAAGGAGGACACGAGTCCCTGAGGCCCTCTCTCCCCACACTCCGGGGGCCTCCCGACTCTCTTCAACTAGCAAGATGCTCAGGGGAGGGTGGCCTGCCCCTGTCTGGGAGGGGGAGTGATGCTAGGTTTGTCATTAGAGCTAGACCTTCATAGGAACTCGCTTACCTTTGCCTGCCCACGACCTAACCCACCTTCTGCAGGTAACAGCACCCAGCTGTGGAGACAGAGACTTTCTGAGGTCACTGTCAATGACTGACCGCAGGAGACAGAGTTTGAACTGGCACGAGAGATGGCTCCCGGGGGCACAGGCTTAACCTTCAGGAGCCCCACCAGATTTTCAGGGTAAAGACTGGAGAAAAATCCCCTCATGCTTCCAGCAAGGGATGTGGGAAAAGTTACTACTTTGAAACACACCCAGGGCCTTCTGCTGTCCTTAGCACAGGCTTGCCCTCAAGGGAAGGCTCTATTGAAAAAGCGAGCAACACAAGAACAGATGGGCAATGTAAGCAGAAACATAAACTGTGAGAAAGAATCAAAAGGAAATGTTAGAAATTAAAAATTAATAATAAAATAAACGTGGGAATAGAAATGAACAATGCCTTTGACGAACTATTTTACCAGAACCTAACTGACAAGGGGGACAGGAAATACCTGTCTCCAGCCCGCACAAGCTTTCCTGTCTCACCTAAGGTCGGGGGAGCTGAGAAGCACTTGTGAAGGACACAGCCCAGGGGCACAGACAGGCTCACTGAAAAAATGAAACCTGGTCACGGGATTATTATAAATGCTTCCCTCCTCCCACACTTACCACCACATCCTACGGGTTCCTGTGTAATAAAGGGGCTTACAACCAAAAGAACTGCAAGGCTCACGGCCTATTTAAGAAGGAATCTCTGCGGAAACCCAGACACCAAGACCAAAAATAGGACACTAGAGGAAATTTTAAGCTCTGACACAATAGCTACAGTAAATAGCAAACATAGCTTAACTCTTACTCAAATAAACATAAAATCTCCTACTAAAGATTTATTTACCTCAGTTCCTTTTGACTAATATATCAGGTTTGGCTTTCCACAAAAAATTACGAGGTGTGTTAAAAAGCAAAAACAAAAACAAACAAAAAATACATTCTGAAGAGAGAAAACAAGCATCAGAATTAGACTCGGCTATGGCAGAGATTTTGGAATTATTAGACCAAGAACTTAAAATAGCTATGATTACTATGTTATGGCTCTAATTGAAAAAGTGGACCACATGCGAGAACAGATGGGTAATGTAAGCCAAGAAGTGTAAATGCTAAGTAGGAATCAAAAGGAAATGCTAAGAATTAAACAAACAAACAAATAAACAAACAAAAAACATGGTAACAAGTGAAGAATGCCTCTGATGAGATCACCAGCACACTGAACATAGCCAAGAAGAGTGTGTTTAAAGATATGTCATTAGAAACATCTCAAACTGAAAAGAGAGAAAAAAAAGGATGAAACAAAGAGCAGAATATCCAAGAACTGTAAATACAAAAGGTACAACATATAGATATTGGGAATATCCAAAGGAGAAGAAAGACAGCAAGAAACAGAAGAAATGCTTGAAGGAATATCGACAGAATTTTCTAAAATTAATGACAGACACCAATCCACAGATCCAGGAAACTGGGAGAACACCAAGCAGCTTAAGTACCAAAAAAATCTACACCGAGGTATATCATATTCAAAGTGAAAAAAAAAAGGCAAAGATGAAATCTCAAAGGAAGCCAGAGGGAAGAGATATCAACCGAAATCATTCCTAGAGAAAAAAATAGGACATTTTTATAAAGATAAAAGTATCGATCCAGAAAGAAGATATAATAATTACAAACATACACACATCTAACAAGAGAGACCCAAAATACATGGTGCGAAAACCATCAGAACTGATGAGAGAAACAGATAATTCAAATATAATATTCCACATAATACTTAGGGACTTCAATACTCTCCTCATAATAACGGAAAGAAAAACTAGGCAGAAAACAAGTGAGGAACTAGAGGACTTGAACGACACAATAAACTAAACCTAAAAGATATACACAGAACACTCTACCCAACAGCCACAGAATGCACATCCTTCTCAAGTTCACAAGGGACATTTTCCAAGACAGACCACAAATTAAGTCTCAGTGGATTTTCGAAGATAGATATCACACAAAGTAGCTTTTCTGGTCACAATGGGATGAAGTTAGAAATGACACATGGAAGGAAACTGGAAAATTCACAGATTCGTGGAATTTAAACAATGCTCTTAAACAACCAATGGATCAACAGAGAAATCACAGGGAAAATTCGAAAATACTTAGAGATAATGAAAATGAAACATCACACACCAAAACGTAAGGTACAGTGAAGCAGAGCTAAAGGGGAATTTACAGCTTCAAATGCTCACGTTAAAAAACGAGAATAATCTCCAGTCAACAATCTAACTTTACAACTTAAGGAAAAAGAAAAAGAACAAATTAAACCCAAAGCTAGCAGCAGGAAGAAATAAAGATTAAAACAGCCATAAATGAAATAGAGAATAATCACATAGAAAATCAATGAAACCAAAAGTTGGTTTTTCAAAAAGATCAACAAAACTAAGTAACCTTTAGCTAGATGGACTAAAAAAGAGAGAGACAAGACTCAAATTACTAAAATCAGAAATAAAAGTGGAGACATGACTACCAATTCTACAGCAATAAAAAGGATTGTAAGAGAGAACTACGAGCATTTTCCTTAAGTTGTAAAGTTAGATTGTTGACTGGAGATTATTCTCGTTTTTTAACGTGAGCATGCCAACCAATTGAATGACCTCAATGAAATGGACAAATCCCTAGAAACACAAAACCTACCAAGATGAAGCCACAAAGAGATGGAAGATATAAACAGACATATAACTGGTAAGGAGAGTGAATCAGTAATCAGAAATCTCCCCACATAGAAAAGCCCCGTACCTGATGGTTTCACCAGCGAATTTTACCAAATATTCCAAGAACAGCTTGGGCTCCCTCTCACATGGTAGACCTGGCTACCACTGCTGCTGAACACCTAACTTTCCAGCAAGAGACATCACGCTAAGCCCTTGATTTGGCTCCATCTGCAAGAAGACCAGCCAGCCCACTGCTGGCACGTCTGTCACACCAGATCCTTTCCTCCCCGGAGGGAGCACTGATTCTTCCTTGTAAGAATTTGCCTTCCCTGACTGCAGTGCGGTGTCACTATTCAAGGACTCACAGACTGGATGACTTACTGATGTGGGGTCCCCTATAACATCAACTCACACGAGGGTCTTGATTTACGATAAACAGGGTGTGACATGGACACATGACCATAGGACCAGCCAATCCCAACATATACCCTCATTATCTCATGCAATTCTTTTTCTTCTAGAAGGTCACATCCAGCCTAATAAAATGATAGGATGGCATATAAAGGTTCCACTACACCCTGAGGGTGGGGGAACTGTCTTTGAGGATGAAGTATAAGCACTGAATGAAAGACTGGTATACAGCTCTGTGGCCCCAACAGCTAAAATTACCTGGGCCCGGCACACACGGGTGGAAGAAGGATTGGCCAACTCACCAGTATTCTCAGGGCCCCTTCTAGAATTGTTGCTCTCATCCCCACAACCTTAGACTCTGCTAGAATAGAGGTTCTGGTCTCCAAAGGGGAAATACTCCCACCAGGAGATAAAACAGGGCTCTGTGATAACCTCCTGGTCCCTTACGGGGCCTCATGCCAGTGAAAGGAAAAAGTAACTGACTTGGATGAGTGTGAGGAGCTGGGATTGCTGCTGACATGAGGGTAGGAAAGAATAGATCTGAAATCCAGGGGACTCGCTGAGGTGGCCTTTGATGCTTCTAGCCCAGTGAATATGGGGCAATTGCACAAACATGGGCCAGCAAGGACAAGGCGATGGTGGGCTCAGACACCTCGGGGATGAATGTCTGCATCACCCCACCAGCCAAGTGACCTGGAGCAGCCACGTGACTGAGGGTGAAGGGGTCCAGAATGGATGATGGGAGGGAGGGAACCTGCAGCAGCCAGGTCTGGGGCTCGGTTCACTCAGCTCTCCTTGTGCCGAGACTGGGTTGGCTGCTGCCCTAAAAACTCCGGCTCACCGGGCTCCATGAAGGACACAAAAACAACGGGTAGAGTGAGGAGTAGACACTTCTGAAGCCTCCTTCATATTTTCTCACCCTCTTTTATTTCTGCCAACGCAGCAGCAAACAATTTCATGCAAGCGTCACCTGTCAGCACCTCCCCGCAGCTACGCTGCAGATCTCTTTGGCGCCCTGCCCTGGGCTGCAGCGTGAGGTGCCTGTGGTTAGTGCTTTGGCACTCATCGTATGTGACCTGGAAGTTCAAGGTGTAGCATTCCATGAGGTGACCCTTGATCACTGAGGGGATGAGGGAAGGTACAGAGCCAATGGACCGATGTCCTCTTCTTCCCTCCCTTGGGAGACAATTCCAAAGTGGCTCCTCAGAAGGTTCTGGCAAAACTCAGAGCATTCCCCTGTGCTGACTGTCCTTCTTTCTCTGTTGAACTGCCCCCTTACTCCTGTTCCCCTACATCATATCCTGGGATAACCCAACTGCACATAAACCCTTGTCTCGGTGTCCGCTTCCTGAGGAAAAGCCAGGCTAGGACACTGATATCTGTTGAATTGTGTCCCCTCAAAATTCCTGTGGTGAAGTCCTAACCCCCCAGTACCTAAAATGTGACCTTACTTGGAAACAGGATCCTATCAGAACTAGTTAAGTTAAAGTCATGTGGCGCAGGTAGGTCCCCACTCCAAGATGACCAATGTCCTTGTAAAAAGGGGGGACATGGAGACAGATACACCCACAGAAGGAGCACCATGTGAAGAAGGCAGAGATCAGAGAGATGCTTCTATAAGCCAAGGAAAGTCAACAGCGGCCAGCAAACCCCCAGAAGCGAGGAGAGAGGCCTGGAGACTCTCCCTCAGGGCCCTCAGAAAGAACCAACCCTACCAACACCTTGATCTTAGACTTCAGCCTCCAGAACCATGAGACAATCCATTTCTGTCGCTTGAGCCTCCCAGTTTGTGGTACTTTCATATGGCAGCCCTAACAAATGAATAAAGACACCAACCCAATTTACGCCATGAGAATCCCCAAGAAGCTCCGGAACTAGCAGCACCAGGTAGCTCTGGAAATGGGGATAAAGTGTGGGGCAGCGAGAGAGTGACGAGAGGTCTTTGAGGAGCTTTGCTATCCCTAGATCCCCTCCCCCACCCTTCCCACACCAGCGGAGCAATGACAGCTTATTATCTAAGGAGGGTAAAACACAGGAACCATAGATGGACAGATGTCAGATACAGTTGAAGGCATAGCTACCGTACCGAAAACATGAGTATTAATTGACAGGATGAGTATTAATTGACAGAGAGAACCTCCACCATGGACATGCTGTGTGGCCTTCGGCGGGTCGTGCAATCCCTCTGTGCCTTCTGTTTTCCAGCCCATAAAATTGGGAGACTAGCGGCATCTGCTGCCTAGGGCTGACGTGAGAACTGAAGCCCCTCGCACACACGTGCCCAGTACATGTTCACTTGGCAGAGGCCCCTGATTCCCGCGGTCCTGAGGGGACAGAAAGCCATGAGCTTTCTGTTCTCAATCAATGGTGGAAGGAGAGGACCCCAGACAAGATGCCCACAGCAGCTATCGGTAATGAATCTCAGGTATCCTCCTCGATAAAAATAACGTCCCTGGCCACCCCCGCGTGAGCCCCTCCCCCCCGGCCCCTGAGAGCTGACCGAGTCATCGGGGGTGTGCCAGGAGACTTTGTCCACGTCCTTCAGCAGCCGCTCCGTGGGGTGGTAGAAGGCGATGCTCTGGAATGGGCTCCGGCTCTCGTTCCATTGCCACTGGATGACCTCTATGGGCATAGGCAGGTCCCCTTCCTGGTCAAAGAAGATTTGGTGGCCCAGGAGGGTGAAGTTAACCTTCTTGAGCTCCTGAAGTAGCTAGAGGGGCCGGACAACAAGGAAGTGGAGCTGGCGTCAGAGGGTAGGCCAGACCCGGGAGAAAGCGACCATCCCACTGGCCTTGATCTCCACATCTGTGAAATGGGGGCAATAGGACTTTGTGAATGTGGCGGTTTGGGAGGCAGTGGCCGAGCGCCCTGACTTTGGAGTCAGATGCCTCTGGGTTTAAGCATCAGCTATGCCACCTGCTGTGAGGTCTTGGACCTGTCACCTAAT
>NW_011889155.1:673736-682031 GCF_000151845.1 Pteropus vampyrus
CGTGAGCCCCTCCCCCCGGCCCCCGAGAGCTGACCGAGTCATCGGGGGTGTGCCAGGAGACTTTGTCCACGTCCTTCAGCAGCCGCTCCGTGGGGTGGTAGAAGGCGATGCTCTGGAATGGGCTCCGGCTCTCGTTCCATTGCCACTGGATGACCTCTATGGGCATAGGCAGGTCCCCTTCCTGGTCGAAGAAGATTTGGTGGCCCAGGAGGGTGAAGTTAACCTTCTTGAGCTCCTGAAGTAGCTAGAGGGGCCGGACAACAAGGAAGTGGAGCTGGCGTCAGAGGGTAGGCCAGACCCGGGAGAAAGCGACCATCCCATTGGCCTTGATCTCCACATCTGTGAAATGGGGGCAATAGGACTTTGTGAATGTGGCGGTTTGGGAGGCAGTGGCCGAGCGCCCTGACTTTGGAGTCAGATGCCTCTGGGTTTAAGCATCAGCTATGCCACCTGCTGTGAGGTCTTGGACCTGTCACCTAATCTTTCTGAAACCCAGTTTCTTCTGCAAAGTGAAAGCAACAAAAACCCCATATTCTGGGCTCTGAAGCAATAAATGAGTTAATCTATGTTAGGGGCTTAGAACAGTGTGTGAAAAATAGTAAGTGCTCCTACTGAAGAGTTGATATTATTCCTTTTCCCTGGAAGTCCCCTTGGCCACCCCTCTGCGACCCAATACCTGGGGTCCAGAGTCCACTCCCTCTCTCACCTGCAAAAGTCAGCTGGGATCTCCCCTGCCACCCAGGTCCTGCCTGCTCCCCCACACTTTAGAGTCAACTCTCTTTCCAGCCTCTTCCGAGTCCATCCCCACCACTCCCAGGATGCAGATGCTGGAACAAACTAGAACATGCTTGAAACCTAGAATCCTTTGGCCTGAATTCCATTCTAGTTTTGTCCTCGATTTGCTCTGTGACTTTGAGCAAGTCACTGAATCTGGGCTGACCCCGAAAGGACTTCCAGCTTAGCTATCCCATCAGTTTGACTCCTAGATCTTCCCTCCATAAAAAGGAAAATCTATGTGGGAGGCCCAAAGCTCCCCTCCCCTCTGAGACTGATAGGAAATGCACACATAGGCAAGGGACCCCTAGCCCTCTCCCCGCCCTGCCCAGGAGGGAGGCCCTGGCTCTGGAAGGCTCTTGGGAATTTGCACAGTTTGCTGGGCCTGAGGGCAATGGTCCTGGGATCTGGGAGGAGGGCGGCTCCAACCAGGTAGCCAGCCTGAGGATGGGGATCAGGATAGCGAAGCCTGGTGTTGGTGTCCATGTCACATCCCTGCAGTGACCTGGCCAAGACAGGCTGAGCAACCTGGGATTCCAGGGGTCCCAGGCGCCGGGTCAGAAAGCATCGTTCCTGCAAGTCTCCTGAGTACGTGGGGCCTGGACTATATTATCGGCTGGAGCCTGGGCATCTGGGGCTCCTCCCCCAGCCACACCTCCACCCCAGCAGTGGCTCTGAGCCCCAACTCTCTCTAAGGCCAGATACTGATGTCAGAAATGAATGAGGATGCTCAGGTTCCACTCTGCACCAGGTAACGTGCATACGTTACTGTTAATCCTCACAATAACTCAGCAGTGTACACATTATTCCTTCTGTTTACAGATGAGGAAACAGAGGCTCAGAGATATTAAATAACATGCCCAGAGGTGCACAGCTAGTGGGAGCAGAGCCATGATTCAAACTCTTGTCTGTCTCATTCCAAAGCTCTGCTCAGTTCTTCACCACCTGTCTCCCAACAGATTGACAGATGGGCCGTATCTGAGATGTCTGGAAAGAGGCAGAGAGAAGGGTGCAGTGAAGAGCACATGAGGATGGCAGGCAGGCGGCAAATGACCCAGGCTGTGGCTGTGACCAACTGAATAGGACCCCAAGGGCTGACCTCGCCCCATTGTAAAACAAAGGGATTAGAACAGAAGATTCTGAGAAGACTTTAAATTCTGACCCTCTAGGATTCAATAACCTGTTACCCATTTTCCCCGGACAGCCAAAGCTCCCTCGCATTTGCCTGCCTTGATTTGCCCAGCTTCCTCCTGACCAAAAATCCCACCATCACCATCACCATGGCAACACACCCTCCCAGCCTCCATCTCCAAGTCTCTGTCAGCCATGAGGCCTCGCCTCTCCTAGAGGTGCCCTCTCCTCCATCCCTACCGCCCCTGTCCTATTTCATCATCACCCCGGCCACTCCCTAGCGGGGTGACATCACTCTTGTGAACCTCCATCTCAACTGTATATGGGAAACCAACTCTCAAGAAACAGCGGGGTGTCAGGGAATAAATGATCATTCATGTAAAGAAGGTTAGCTCAATGCTGGGCACATAGGAAGTGCTCATTTATTCATTCATGCAATAAATATTTGTTGAGAGTAACTGAGCCAGACCCAGTGCCAACAGCTCAGGACACAGTATTGAATAGGACCGAAATGCTCTCCCGGGTCACATTGGGGGAGGGGGGCGCGGTTCGGCAGGGACTAGCCAATCAACAAGAAAGTAAATAAATAAACACAACAATGACAACTTGAGATAAGCGTTATGACAAAAATAAACAGGGCTGTGTGGCATGACCCAGCATTGGGGGGTGGGGACAGATAAGGATGCCACATAAGGTTTTGTTGGTTGACCCGAGGTCAGTGGGGGGGGGATGGCTGGAGCCCAGCTCACACAGCTCATCAGTCACGTGCCTGCTACAGGACTGTGTATACCCAAAGCAAAGAGCATCATAGTGCGACTTGTCTGCATGAAAGGGCATCGTTTCCTCACTCACACAATGACACTGTTTACGCCAGTGGAGAGCTTGGGTGAGGCCGATATAGGATGCGCTGGGTCCCCTGTCTCTTGTCTCTATCATCTCTCTACCTCGATGCCAAATTAGCTTGTTGAATTGTCTCAAAAACATCTCAGTGCTCTGCTTGGAACTCTCTGTAGGCTCCTACTGCATCCAGGACAAAGCCCCGACACCTTCATCTGGTACTCGCTGCCCTCCAATGTCACCTGCAGCTCCCCTTGCTCCCACACTGACCTGACCACATGACCCACCGACTACTCCCCCACTCTCCTCCTGGGATGTCCAGCAGCTGCCCTCACTCCCCTCCACTTAAATCCTGCCTTCCCTACGCTGCCACCCATAGTTTCAACCCTGACCTGACTTCCCGCTGCACTCAGCAGAGACAAATCCTCCTAGGGTGCGGGTCTGCTTCCCCCATGGTGTCCGGCCAGGGCTGGCGTGTAGTGGGTGCTCAATAAATGGGATCGGATAGCCTGGTTGCTATGATCGGTGCTCTTTGGTCTCCACTATTAGGAGAGGAAAGACGTTCACCAGTCCATCATCACAGCTACTGCCAGTCATGGCTGGGAGAACAATCGGAAGGAGAAAGGGAAAAACCCCAGTGGGATGGGTCAGACTTGTCCCTCAGTTTCCCTATCTGTGGGTTATCAACTTCGTAGAATGGGCATAAGTTACGGTGATGTACACTGGACACTCAGTGCCTAGGAGGTCCTCAAAATTCAGTAAAGCACCCATAATTATTACGTATATTATTAATGCAGCAGAATATGTAGTAAAATAGAGCATTCTACCAGCAGGCACCAGAATTCCTTTTAAAAAATAACCGCATTTTAAAAAAAACACTTAGAGTCGCAAAGTTAGGCTCTGAGATAATGAGGTGGAGAGGTACAAATAAATAAAATAAGAGAGGGGCTGTATATTTTAAGAGCAAAGTAAAATGCTCTATTAAGAAAGTGACCAGGTATTTGGGGACGGGAGGAGGTCTAGAAAAAGGGAAGAGGGGGAGAGTAAAGAGGGGACAGAGACGAGGGTTAGGGGATTGGCTGAGCCCAAAGCTGTGAAAATTCATGGAATGGTTTCAGCACAGAGATGTCCCATAGCAAAGGATACAGTGCACACCTCTGCTGGGAATCCCCTCTGCTACCCCTATCCTCAGAGCAACCCTTCTCCACCCTGAGGGCTTCATGGCAGAGGTGTGTGTACATCAGAAAACAGAGGTTTAAGTTCCAGGTCTGAATCGAGGTGACACAGAACTGGAACAATGATCCCTAAACCTGTCGCGGGGCCTGGAGAGCTAACCGTCGTCTGTCTACAAGCCCATTCTCCAGGCCCTCAACCCTGGAGAGACTGCAGGGGGACCTGAGGCTTCCTTTGAGGGATTTTCACCTGAACCTCCAAGGACAGACTCTTAGGTGGTGAGGATTAAATCAATGAAAAGGTGTTATTTGTTTTGGCACCATAAAGGACTTCTGGATCTATGTGCCTGGAGGCAAGGCACGTCCCATGGCCTCTCCCTATTGGCCCAGAACCCACCAAGGGATAGGGGGTAGGGAGCGTGGTCTCCATGGAAACTACAGACTCTGCGCCTGCTCCCTGGAGCCCTGTCTTTCCTCACCTGCCAGGGATAGACCACCTCCTTGGAGCAGTTGGTCCGGCTGCAGCCCAGGAGGCTGTGCAGTGCGTGGGCGACGGCGTAGACAGCCGAGTACACATTGTACACCATGAACTCGCCCGGGAACGTGAGGATGGTGTTGAAAGACATGGTGGTGTCCAGGCAGGTGTCACACTCCTGGTTGCAGGTGGCCTTCACTCCGGTCGTGTTGGACGCAGGCTTTCCGGCCTGGGCGCGGCGCAGGCGGAACTCATCGAAGCCAGGGATGAGCACGCTCTGGGTGGTGATGCCCAGGAAGGTGCCCGTGCGGCGCAGCTCGGTGAGGTTGTGCAGGACTGGGTCGATGGCCCAGGACTCGGAAGCGATCCACACGACGCCGGAGAAGTTCCGGCGCAGCACCTCGCCGAAGAAGTTGTGCAGGGCCAGGTCTGGGGAGAAGAGCACCACCACACGGGCGGAGCTCTGCTGCAGCTTGTCCACGATGGTCTCCAAGTGCTCGCGCTCCTGGGGCGTCACCACCTGGTTGGGCTGCGGTGTGGGCAGCGCCTCTTGGAAGGCGATGCAGATGTCGCTGCCGGCCAGGCGCTCGTTGAGTATCTGGCTGTTGTCGCGGCCGTAGTTGTCGCTGCTCACCAGCACGATGATCCAGTTCCAGTGAAAATGCAGCATCAGCTGCACCATGGCCTCGATCTGGTGACTGGCGCCTGACACGGTGCGCAGCACTGCGGGGAAGCGCAGCTTGTCGCGCAGCTCGTCGGTGATAGCGGCGTAGGTGATCTGAAGGAGGCGAGGGAGGGACCGCAGGTGTCCGGACCCACCCGACCGCCTCACTGAAAGGTGCAGCCCCCCTTACCCCGCTCTAGCTGTCCATGACATGCCCCTCCCCCCTTCTCCTGCTCCATTTTTTTCTTTTATCCTTTGCACTCTGACTCGCTGACATCATAAAGCGCTTATTTACTTAATTTCGCTCTCCCCACCAGCAGATAAGCTCTATGAGTGCAATGACATCTGTTTGTTCCCAGCTGCAGCCCCAGCACCTACAACAGGTACCTGGCATAGCAGATGCTCAATAAATATTTGTTAAATGAAAGAATGAATTCGATCTTGGACTAGATGTTTCGCATAAGAATGCAAGCATTTACTGAGCACCTACTATGTGTCAGATCCTGTGCTTGATGCTTTACATAATAAAAACAACAAAAACTACAGAATTTCTCACTACCTACTATGTAACAAGGCCAGTGCTAGCTACTCTTTAGTAGATAGGTATTTTATGCCAGTTCTGGACTAGGCACTTTCGATCATGATGATAATAGTGATCATTATAGTAATGCTAATAACACTTTTTTGAGGACCTACTATGTGGCAGGCCCTGTGCTAGGCAACTATACTGGATAATATTGAGCACTTTCTGAGTTTTCGTTATCGCGCAAGATGCTTTACATAACAACAGTAACATTATTGACTACCTACCATGTGCTAGAAACTCTTGCATAGGCTAAGGTTTAATCTTCAGACAGTCCAGGGATAGAACTCTTGTCATCTCATGTTACGCTGAGGCTCGAAAGAGTTAAGAGATTTGCTCAAAGTCTCACAATGGCCAAGACTCAGAGCCAAGGTTCGCACCCAAGTCTGTCTGCCCCCAAAGTCTGAGCTCTCAACCAATAAGCCAGGCTGCCTTCCCAGACTGGGGGTGACGTGCTGACCCTGCTTCTGCTCCCAGCTTACCACCACCCTCCATGACTGGTGGGGGGAAGTAAGCCATCTGGACAGCTACACCTCTGACCACCCTCCCTAGCCATCTCTCCCAGGGGTCAGGGGCCTCACCTGTGGAAGGAGAAAGAGGGAGAGGAAGTTGGCCACAGTCATGGCGGACTCAGAGCTGTCAGGGCCAATGACAGCCACCACGCGGGGCCTGTATTGACTGTAGTCCTCCTGGATGGGCAGGAAATCATCCTCCTGGGCCAGGAAGTAGAGCACAGGCTGGACATTGTTGGAGATGTAGCAGATGTCCACCAGCTCGTAGCCCAGCAGCACGCCGGGCAGCAGGCTGCTGTGGTTGTTGATCTCCTCCACCGCAAAGCGCATGGCCTGCATGAGGTTGTAGCCCAGCACCTTCGTTTCATACCTGGGAGGGCGGCAATGGAGTGGGGTGGGAAGCAGGTCCAGGATGAGGAGGGATGGGGAGCGGGGAGCCAGCTTGTCTCTCCTACCTGCCACAGGAAAGCCAAGGCATTGCCCAAGAAGGAGCCACTCCAGCAGACTTTGGCATTTTTACCACATCATTATCACTGTACCACATCTCTAGGATCACCATCGTCCCTATGACCACCTCTGACACTGAAATCTCTGTGGCTATTGTTAATCACCACCACCACCACCACCACCATCTTCTTCACTATTTTTACGATCACCAGCATCACTGCCATCATCATTATTAACACCACCACCAGCCCTTCATTGGACGCCCTGCCATTATCATTAGGTGTCAGAACATCCAATGGGATGCTCAGTATCGTCAGCGGTACCATCGCCCTCCCCGCTCTCAAGCCAGCACAGAATATTCCGCATCATATAAATGGTAGGTTTCTTATAGCCAGCCCTTAACCACCTTTTGCGCTCTTCCTCCCTTCTCCTTCTCTCCCAGAATGCCTTTAACCTCCCTGCACAAGGTCCCTTTTTCATAATCACGGGCTGGCTCCAGTGTCTGGCCTTCATCCTTGCATGAAGTCGGTCTGCCCGATCTCCGAGTAATGCTGCCACCCCAAGGGGCTCACAAGGGAAGAGGCGCAGAGAAAATACCCTCCAGTCTTGGAGGCACCCCTGCCCACCCCACCATAGCCCTGGGAAAATGCAAACCTTCACTTCCAGTCTGAGAACCTGCTACAGAAGAACCACATTCTGCCTTCCGAAGGCATGACACCTGGTTTCTGGACTCTGCCGGGACACAGACTCACTGGCTGGGAGTCCCCCAGTTGCCAGAGAGGGTAGGTGTGGTTTTGATGGTCTCTAAGACATGGTCTGATGGTCTCAAACATCCTGTAGCTCTTTATAATCAGAGACATAGCATTGGGAAAACTCAGATCTCAGTGTTTCAGAATAGGATCGCCAAAGATTTCAATAACACAGACTGTGCAGGGCCAGTGGGGTAGATCCAGGGCAGAGGTTGGCAATGAACGAGGAAGAGCATTCGGAGCTTTGGGTCTTGGACTAGACTCCCGAGGACCACAGGACCAGCCCTGGCTCCCACCTCCCCCCACCGCCACTTCCAGCCTCCCACCGGAGACTCACTCCTTGCACTTGGGCACCTGCAGGAAGTCGAGGTGAACGATGCCCTTCACATTGGCGTGGAGGGTGAAGAGGCCACCCAGGAGGTAATCCCCAGCCAGGTGGAATTCCGAGCTCTCGGCCGGCTCACCCAGAACCTGCATCAGGAAGAACAGGGAGCAGACTGCCCTGGCTTGGGGTCCCATGGCTGGGAAGTAGGGATCCCAAGAGGTGGCTCTGCTTCTCCAGAGGACTAGCTGCTTGATACCAGGGGATTTGCACAGACATTTACATAGTGACAACCCTGCCACTGTCTATGGGGCGGGGAAAGGACTTGGGACAGGTGGAGGGCTCTGGGGAAGGGCAGGAGGCTAAAGTGAGGATGATCCCTTCTTAGGGCACAGTGGGGCCGGGGTGGTCTGGAAGAACCCTATTTGGAGGTAGAGAGAGCACGTCCTACTAACTTGGTCCTGGCTTTCTTCCTCATGGTTAAGGACAGGTTATATCCCCCTGACATTTCAAACATTTGGGAGTAAAGGACATAGGTGTTCACATCAGTAGACAAGGTAGGTTGACAAATGGAGCCTAAGCTTTAGATCCTGACCAAATGGTCTGTCATATGGTAATTATAATGGCAT
>NW_011889155.1:682081-683873 GCF_000151845.1 Pteropus vampyrus
ACATTTGGGAGTAAAGGACATAGGTGTTCACATCAGTAGACAAGGTAGGTTGACAAATGGAGCCTAAGCTTTAGATCCTGACCAAATGGTCTGTCATATGGTAATTATAATGGCATTTGGCCCATGGTCCCCAAAGTAGTAATCATTGTCAACGAGAACCAGGCACCATGCTGAGTGCTTGTCATTCTCCATCTTGCTTAATGCTCATGATAACTGGGACTATTACTAACCCTGTTAGTAACAGATGAGGAAACCGAGGCACAGAGAAGTTAAGACTCACCCTGGTTTGCACAATCCGGAGAGCTAGGATTCAAAGCAAACATCCAGACTCCAGGGTGCAGCGCTTCACCTCCGCACCGTGTTACATCACAAGGTTATTGCTTTTGCTAAAAGCAGCACAGAGAATGGGAGGTGGGCGTGAGGGGAGGGGGGCTTCACCCCCTCTGACAGCTGCCATCATCAGCCCAACAATCCATCGCTCGGCTCCACAGACTTAACCCCCTCTGGGTGGGCCCCCTGGGACCAGGACTGAGGGACAAGGGTCCCCGCAAAAAGGAAAGTTGAATGTCAACTGTCATTGAAAAATAAAATTCTTTTTAAAAAGGGAAGTCGAAGATTCCTAAAACCAAAGGCGACTACCCCCAAAAAGTCAGATGGAGAGTGGCCTCATAGTGCTGTTTGAGTCCTTTCCAGACCTAACCATATGTGGCTCTGCAGGAGCCTGAGGGGACCTGCTTTTTAATGCACAGATCAGACAGGTCTGTCACAGGGCTGTCAGCTGCTGCTGGGTTGTGGGGGTGGGGTGGGGAGGGAGGCCTCAAGGTACAGAAAGGTCAATGCTCTCTTTCAAGTGCTGGAGCCTGGCCTCCTCCAAGAAACCATCCCTGGCTCCAATTCACAAGAGCCACCCTGCTCCGAGCTGCGATGATCTTCTCATCTGTATTGTCATTGGGCACCTGTTAACAGCCTTACATCATTGACAGGTCCCTGCTGATGCATGTGTCTACACTCGAGGAACCCTGAGGCAACATGACTCCAGTTGACCTGGGGTGAACATCAGCTCTGTTCGCTGTGTGAGCATGGGCAGGTTACTTAACTTCTCTGAGCCCCTGTTTCCTTCCCTACTGAAATTGGAGTACTTCCAGCCTCACGGGATCTGTGCTGAGATGAAAGAAAATGGCATGTCAGAACTACAGGATACAGAGCAGACCCTGGAGAAAGGGGAACTTGCCAGAGTTGGAGATAGTCCCTTCTTATAAAGATGTGAACTGCCGTGGGGGCCACCATGAGCTCCGTGCCCAGTTGAAAGCGCCAAAGCTCCTTGAAGTTACCCTGAAAGATGCTGAATGTCTTTAGCAGCTCCAGAGGGAGCATCTCCTCCCTCGCCCATGACCTGTCCTAGGGTAGAGTCATTCCACAGACATTTAGAATGACAGGGAGGGGCCGCCTGGTGCTACAGAAAGACAAAGGATTTACTGTGTGATCTTGGGCCTGTCTCTGCCCCTCTCTGGGCCTAAGTAGACCAGGGGGAAGGGGGAAACCCGACCCATAAAACAAAAGGCAGAACCCTGCATGGGGTATCTGGAAGTGTGGGTTCTGGGTCTGGCTCTCCCCTCTCCAGGCCTCAGTTTCCTCATCTGTGCAATAGAAGGCCCTCTTGGATGGCCCTTATCTACCCTTCATGTCAGCCAGTCAAAACCCTAAGCATGAATTCACCCTCTGCCCTACGGGTTCTCTCCAGATGCTGCCGCGTCCCAAGCCCAGACCCTCCTCACTTCCTGTCTGGACCTCT
>NW_011889155.1:685198-687087 GCF_000151845.1 Pteropus vampyrus
TCCTTCTTTCTCCTTTCATGGGGAACAGGGGCAGCCCCTAAGAGGGGCCTGACCCCGGGTACTGGGGGCTGCATCAGCTCCCCACCCCCCGCACCCCAGCTCCCCGGTCTCTTTCCTACTAGTACTCCCTCCTCCAGGACAAAATTGGGCAGCTAGAAACCTAGCTCCAATCTGGTTTAAGTTGGGGCAGGGGCAGGCAAACAGGGCCTTCTCAGGTCTGGGAGATGGGCCGCCCGAGCCAGCCGGCTTGGTTCAGAGACACTGTGGAGGAGGCTTCCTGGGGCAGCCTCAGAGCCAGCTCAGAGGGCCCAGCCTCCTCGGTCACCACTGTGAGAGGTTAGAAGTCAAAAGTGGAGTGGCCCCTGGGGGCTGTGGATACAAGGCTCAGCTAAGGCCTGAGGAAGAAACTCTGCTGCGGTTGAGACACCCACTTGAGCCCAGAGGTTCACTTAATCGTCCTCACCAAACTTGGCTCAATGACCTCAAGCAGCCTGTGTCTTAACTAGAAAAAGATCTGGAGGTTCCAAATGACCACAAGCTCAATAAGAGCCAAGAGGGTGACAGTCACTAAAGCCTAAGAAAAGAAACTTCACGGAGCCTCTGCGATGCTTTCAAACATTGCATCTGCTTGGCACAGTCCTGTGAAGGATTTTTATCCTCATTGTACAGATGAGGACGCCAAGGCTCAGGAGCCTAAATGATTTCTATGGAAGGACTAATAGAGGTCAGAGGTAGAATGACTAGTCCAAGGTCACCCATGCTCCTCACCACCAGCTCCATCAGGTCCCCGATTTCCAACTGCTTCTCCGCTGCTGTCACTTCACCTGCCCTCCCCAAACCTGGCACCTTCACCTCCATTTAACCAGGGCAGGCGGTGGCTCCAGGCCATTGCTCACTCTGTCCCCTCATCCCCCAGACTTGGGGCTGGTGGCTCCAGGGGGCCCCAGTGCCTGCCCGAGTGCCCAAAGTCTCTTTGCATGGTCACTGCAGTAAGTCACCGTGTCCACGATGGGACAAGGAGCCCCTTCATTTCCCTGCTGTGGCCGGGGGCCCAGCCACAGGTCTGGGCTTGGACAGTGAAATATTTGACTGAGGGCGGATGTCCCTGCCACCGCTGTCCCACAGGCTGCCAGTCGGGCATGCACTCTAAGGAAATGAGGGGCCACCTGTGCCGGCTCCTGGCTGCCAGGCTGACTAGGGGCTCCTAGGGGTCCAGAGGAAGTGTCAGAGTGCAGACCCATCCCCTTCGCAATGTCATGTCATTTTCATTAATTTACCCACCACGTGTTCATCCTCACAATTCCTATATGTTCTCTGGAGGCCAATGTAGTAAACAGTAAGAGCCACCAGTATTTGAACCCAGGCTGTGTGCCCGGCATTGTGCTCAATGCTTTAGATGTCACATCCTTGGATACTGACTGCAGCCCCGAAGTTACATTCCATCTCTCTCATTTTACAGACAAGGAGACTTTAAGGCACAGATGGTTGAAATAACTAGTACACCTAAGTGCACCTTACCCAATAAAGTCAATGTCAAGGCTATATGAGACGAAGTAGGTGAAGCACTTAGCCAGTAATCATTCAACTCTGTTACCATCTCAGTGTGACCTGCATTTTGAGCAAATCACTGCATTTGCTCAAAAAACATTAACAGGGCCTATGTATCCCCTGGCTATAAAATGCAGTTGCCAACCTTCCCTTCCATAAGCGCCAGCCTGGGCACTGGGCGCTGCCCTTTGACTCTGAGTCAAGCCCCCTCTTGCACAAATCAGTGGTAGCCCCTGGGTGAGCAGGGTGCGGGGCTTTGCCAAGGGTGGAGTCTCCATCCCTCTCCCACAGCTCTGAGATCCCCCATACCAAAAGCCCTGATCGATGGACCTTGCCACAGA
>NW_011889155.1:688136-690620 GCF_000151845.1 Pteropus vampyrus
AGAGATGAAGAGACAGAAGGTCAGAGAGGTTACACAACATCTTGGAGCTGAGATTTGAACCCAGCGCATGTGGCTCTAGAGTTCTCGCCACCTGCAGGAGATATTCCCACGCTTCAGTGCCTGACCTTCCCTCCATCACACGGAGGGCACTGTGCTCCCGATACCTAATGACACATAGGCAATGCCATGAGACTCGGAAGCTGACCAGCCCCACCACCCTAACCAGAAAGACCACCAATTTGATTAAGTAACGGACATTTTATTGGGTGACATCAGGGCAAAGCCCATTGCCACCGCACAGTGTAGACTCAGTAGAACCAGGAATATCTCCCACCTCCCCAGCCACCTGACCTGGCCCCTTGTGGGAAACAATGCAGAACCTGGAAGAAAGCGGAACCCATGCCCTGCCCAGGTGGCATCAGCACCCAGCCTTGACCATGGGCCACGGTGTGAGATCATGGCACTTGGAGAACGGCCACGCCAATCCCGTGGGGCCCCATGTCAGCCATCCTTGAGGAGGGCCCAGCACTTTTAAGGCCGCCTAAAAACTCTTCTCCAAAGTCACCCCTTATAGATCCCTGGCCACCCAGAATCCAACCTATTTGCCAGTGTCCACCAATTGGCTGCGTCAAAGAAAGGACAGGCCACCTAAGGACCAGGCCACGCAGAGCCACTAACATGCAAAGGAGGGAAGATTCTACAGACAATCCTCAGCCCTGGCTGGACGGGAACCCAAGGGTAGGTTTTGGGGGCTGGAGGAAGGTGGGAGCAGCATCTACCCGGATCTGTCCTACCACAGCCAGTGCAAACTGAGCTCCTACAGGCAAACCCCAGGCCAACACGGGCCCCGAGAGTGCCTGTCTCTGGAGACAGGCCAGGAATGCTAAGGGAAAGATGAAACGGCATGAAGGTCTATCTAAGGATTTCCAAAATCGCAGCCCGAACAGGAAGGACCAGCAGATCCCAGCCAGGATAGAGATGGCCAGGAATCATGTGGGCACGCAGGCACCCTGGAGAAAGGCACATGGGTATCTAAGGCTTAAGGTCGGGCACAGGTACCCACTGGCTCGGGTGGGTCTGGGCAAAGAGCTAGTGTGGAAGGTGGGCAGCCCAGACCAAAGAGGCCGAAGCCAGCTGGTGCCCCTGCACCCTGCAGCCACGACTCGCCAGCCCTGTAGACCACCCTAGGCACACCTATTCCTGGAGACCTGGAGAAGCCAGGGCCAAGGCCAGGAGCCTCTGTGAGTAATGAGGTTTGCCAAGGGGCCCGGAGCTGCCTCTTTTTCCTCCAGGGATCAGGAGCTGCCCCATTGCTATCTCCCAGGTCCCTGAACCATTGGGCCACAGTGTAGAAGAAAAAGGAAAAAAGGACAGACAGAGAACGAGCCGGCACCAAGTCACACACACGAGCCGGAATTTCTGGGACGGCCAATGGGATGAGGGCAGTGGCCTTGTTCCTCTCAGCACGATCTCACACCAGAGCCGGGGCACCTGACTCCAAGGGGTGGGACAGACCAGGATCAGGCCACTGGGAGACAGGCGGTTAGGCCTTAGCTATAGAAAGGGGGCTATCCCACGGGAAGTGGGGTATAGGGCCTGGGGTGGGCCCACTGCGCTGAGGTCAGTCGCCTGGACGGACAGACAGGTGGACAGCGGAGGCTCCGACTGGGGCTCACTGCATGTACGAGTAGCGCCAATCCCCCAGAGGTTTGTGGGTCTCCTTGATGACCTGGGGCGACGTCCACCGAAGGACATAGTGGGGTCCCCCTGGCTTGTCATTGGTTCCTGTGGAAAAGATAGTTCTGTTTTTCCTCTGGGAAGATACGACAGCTCTGGGCAGAAGGGAAAAGGGTTGGGGAGGAGTTGACAGAATAAGTGGGGCGCCAGCAGGGGCAGCAAACAGTTAAACTCAATTCGAACACCGTGTTCACGGCGGCCATGGTCTCCTAAGCGCACCTGTGCAGCATGCACTCGTCTGGAGGTCAGAGGTCAGGTGAGGCAGGCACGAGGAGCGGGCGGGGCACCGACACCCCCAGGGTCTGTGTGCCCAACCTGCAAAGGGTGTCTTGGAGGCAGGGGAGCCCTGGACTGGGAGCTGGCAGCCCTGGTTCCAGCCCTAGCTCTGCCACTAGGCAGGTGGGACTTTGGCAAGTCGCCGCCGCAATCTGAGCCTCAGCTTCCCCATTTGTAAATAGGAGGAAGTTGAACTGAAGTGACTTGGCGCATGGTGGTACAAGGTGTGGATAATGGAACCAAAAGCCAGCTCCGCAATTTCCTAGCCACGTGCTCTTGAGCGAGTTGCCTCATCTCCCTGTACCTCAGTTTCTTCCTCTGTAAAATGGGGGGAAAGGATTTAGCGCTTTGGCTCACAAGGTCATTGAAAGAACTCAGAGTGAGCATAGCGCCCAGCCCACAGTGGACAGTGGGACAGTGCTCAGGGGACAGTGCTATTCCTACTACTCCTAACACCCTTGAGATGAAAGG
>NW_011889155.1:691913-695915 GCF_000151845.1 Pteropus vampyrus
ACAGTGCTCAGGGGACAGTGCTATTCCTACTACTCCTAACACCCTTGAGATGAAAGGTCTCGGGTCTCCTGCCAGGAACTCGGCTTCCTTCTGGAAAAGAGGACCTACTCACCAGAGGCTCGGGCGCCCCCGAAAGGCTGCTGGCCCACCACCGAGCCAGTGGACTTGTCGTTGATGTAGAAGTTGCCGGCAGCATTCCTCAGCATCTCTGTGGCCTCCCGGACAATGTCCCTACAAGGCAGGACAACAGTAAGAGGGTAGCTGGCTCCTCACCCCGAGCCCCGGGTCCAACCTCCGACACCCACCCCCACCCAGGCTGGCTGTCTGGGTCAGCACGGGGCCCAGCCTGGGACAGCGACACGGGCCAGCTGCTAGCTGTGGGCCCTTGGGCAGGTTGCTGAGGGTCTCTGAGCCTCGGCTTCCTCCTCGGGAAGGGGGCTTAGTACACTTCCCTCACAGGGCTGCTGTAAGGGCTGAGGGTGTGGGTCAGGCCACACACACTCGAGGAAGTGGCTCATCCTGGTCCAATTCTCCTGGCCCTTGGGAGCTGTGGAACTCCCAGACCCCCACCCTGCCCCCCGGGTCCCAATCCCACCTCCACTCTTAGAGGCAGGCATGGGATGAAGCCACGAAGGAAGGAAAAAGTAAAGCCTCAGGTATAGCATCATGGCGCCTGGCTTCAAATCCTGCCTCTACAGAGGAGCAGCATGTCCCTGGCCCCTGAGCCTGTTTTTCTCCTTCTGCAGCAGGAGGCAATGGTCTTGCTGAGCGGGGCCCCAGATCCAGGAGAACTAGTCAAAAGCACCCATTCCCTAGAAATCCAGATTCAATAGTGGGCCCCCTTGCATTTTAACAAAGAGCCGGGCTGCCTCTGTGCACCTGTACTTAGGAGGCCTGCCTGCCGGTCAGGACTGAGATGAGGGGAATGGAGAGGAAGCAAAGGGTGGCATTATTACTAGGACCCAAGTCCAGGAGGGCAGTCTCGGGTGGGGACAGGACACCAGGACTAGAGCAGAGAGGAGTTTCGGCCACTCACTTATCCTGGGCGAACACCGCCCCCGTGAGGCCATAGCTGGTGGTGCTGTCGACCAGCCTCAGGGTCTCCTTGTACTTGTCGTCCGGGTAGACATACACTGTCAGCACAGGCCCGAAGATCTCCTGAAAGAGAGGCCCCAGGGTCAGCCACCGCCTGGACCAGAGCCCTGGGGCCTCCCAGGCTGCCTGCTCTGGCCTCTGCCTCTATTCTCAGTCCCCGGTCCCTGGGCCTCAGCCCACACCTCTGCCCCTGTAAGAAGAACCAGGTTCGGCCTCCGGCACTGCCATCCTGGGAGCCTCCGCTTCTCATCTGTGAAATGGGACTGATATACCCACCTCACCTCAGTCACGTGCCCGCTGTAAACGTCTGTAAACATCAGCTGTTGGAATCACTGCGGTGGCTGTGGGCGGTAGAAGTGCTATGACCCCAGTGAGGGGTCGGCAGTGTCAAGGACAGAGCACTGGATGTGGGGTCAAGGCCAGGCTCTGCTCTCACTGTGTAAGACGGTACCTTTCTAGGGCCTCACTTTCCTTATCTGTGGAATGCGTTAACGCCCCAAGAAGAAAACCACGTACAAGGGCCCTGTGCTGAGCTGGGTGAGAGACTGACCACCCCCGTGTCCCCAGCCACCCGCCCAGTCACCTCCTTCATGATGGGCTCCTGAGGGTCCTTGCTCTCAACGATGCAGGGCTCCACGAAGTAGCCCACAGAGTCGTCGCACTTGCCCCCGGCCAGGATAGTGAGGCTGGGCGAGGACCGGGCATGTTCCAGCCACTTCTTAATGCGGCCAAAGGACTGGGGTGGGGGGAGGGGTGTCAGGAACCAGCTGGGGGGGCCATTCCCAGCAGCAGCCCTCCAACACACTCACCCCAAAACACCTGTCCCTGAAGGGCCCAAATTCTGAAATGGGGGGGTGGGGAGCCCTGAGGGCAAAAGTCAGAGTCTGGATGAGCCATGGCAGACGAGGGCCGGCGTGCACGCTTGTGTGTGCGTGTGTTTGTTAGCGTCATAGACAGACTCACATATGGATATAACACACATATAAATGGTAAATGTCTACATGGGCATATGCACGACAATGTACCCTTATGTTTAAGCATAGATACATGTATGCCTGTTAGATGCATGTGTTTATGCACGTAGACCTACACATGTGTCTATATACACACAAATATGTGAATATGTATGCATGATTAGTTCATGCATGGAGATACACATATGAATGCGCATGCATTTATGTGGAAAGACTGACATGTCCACACAGAGGTCTGTACGAATACGTTCGTGGATGTGCATGTACACGTGCGCGTGCACAGGTTTATGCATGCAGGTGTGTGGGCCTACTTGTGTGTGTGCATACGAACATGCACACTTAAGTGAGGCTTGCTGAGGCTTTTTGCAGGCTGCGCTGGGGGTGAGTTTTTCTCTAGTTGGATGATCTGCCCTTTTCAGAGCTGGGGGCAGGTGTGGCTATCTGGCTGTCTTCCTAGAAGCAGTGGGGCTGGGCAGACCCCAGGTCAGGGTCCCCCATATCTCTTCCTCCCTCTTCCACCCAGTCCAGGTCTCAGCGCCCCCAGGAATGACCGGCTTCCATCCCATACCTTGGCATCGATCACTGCAGAGAAGAAGGTCCCAAAATCCTCTGCAGGCTGGAGGCAGAGGAGACACCAGAAGACACCGAGTTGCCACAGGCCCCAGACCAAGGAAGCCCCCTCCCCGCCCACCCCAGCCCTACACACACAGGAGCCTCCAATCCCATCAGCCACCCGCTGGGCCGTGGCGGGGACGAAGGTGCCACTCACGTCGCCCACTTTGATCCTGCTGTGTTCCTCCAGCAGCCGCCCTTTGATCTGCGGCCACAGTGAGTGAGGCACGTAGAGGCGGGAGCAGGCTGAGCACTTCTGGCCACCGTACTCGAAAGCTGAGCGCAGGGTCCCGCTCACCACGCTGTCCACGTCCGCTGAACAGTGCACGAAGTGGAAGTTCTTCCCACCACACTCTGCGGGGGCCGGGCGGGGACACTAGATGGGGGTGTGGGCACCTCCGGCCAGCCCCGGGCCCTAACACACTGCCTACGCCCATCCACCCCCCAGGATGGGCAGACAAGAGCGGGAGAGGCACAGCGAGAGCTGGACATCCCAGAAACCGATGAGCCGGGCCCATTCCCCCACTCTACAGATGGGGAAACCGAGGCCCAGGCAAGGGCGAAGGGCATCGGAGGTCATCGGGACCAACTCCCCATTACGCAGATGAGGAAACGAAGACCGGGGGCAGGGGTGCTGCCCAGCACGACGGCAGAGAAAGGACCAGAATCCTCAGCTCCCACTCCGTCTCCAGAAGTGGGCGCAGCGTTCTTGGAGCCTCCCCCCGAACCTCCGCCCAGCAAAAGAAGGGGTCCACCCATGTCAGTTGTGAGGGCTGGTCCATCTTTCCCACCCCCCTGCTTCCTAAATGGGAGGAAGCCTGAGCAGAGCACCTCCCCACCCCCACCCACGCCCTGGTTTCCCCACTCAGTTAATCATCAGCAATAGCAGCTCCTGGTTACAAAGCACTAACCACCCACCGGACGGACTGTTCAAAGCATGACAACCTCCTGTCATTATTCCCATTTTAAAGACATGAAAACTGAGGCAGAACGATGAAGCCACATGCTCGACGCTAGGAAGCGGTAGAGTAAGCAGGGGTCTCTCTGCCTCAGGGAGGTGGTGGGAGAGATGGAAAGCGGAAAACTCCGGACGGCTCACCAGAGGGACTCACTGTCCCCACCTCGTGAAGGCTGGTCTGGGATGCACTGGGGGCTGAAAGCTGGAGATGCTCCAAATGGCCCTGACATCCCCATTGAAGCTCCCGCCAGTTCAGGAGTGGGGTCCGGTCTCCCCTGGGGGCCACACTTTGCCCTCAAGAGCAAGACTGCTGACCCACATCCCCAGCTCTGCTGTCGCAGTGCTGTGTGACCCTGGACAGCC
>NW_011889155.1:696555-704359 GCF_000151845.1 Pteropus vampyrus
AAGGGTGAAGGGCATCGGAGGTCATCGGGACCAACTCCCCATTACGCAGATGAGAAAACGAAGACCGGGGGCAGGGGTGCTGCCCAGCACGACGGCAGAGAAAGGACCAGAATCCTAGGCTCCCACTCCATTTCCAGAAGTGGGCGCAGCGTTCTTGGAGCCTCCTCCCGAACCTCCGCCCAGCAAAAGAAGGGGTCCACCCATGTCAGTTGTGAGGGCTAGTCCATCTTTCCCACCCCCCTGCTTCCTAAGCGGGAGGAAGCCTCAGCAGAGCACCTCCCCACCACCACCCCCACCCACGCCCTGGTTTCCCCACTCAGTTAATCATCAGCAACAGCAGCTCCTGGTTACAAAGCACTAACCACCCACCAGACTGTTCAAAGCATGACAACCTCCTGTCATTATTCCCATTTTAAAGACATGAAAACTGAGGCAGAACAATGAAGCCACATGCTTGACGCTAGGAAGTGGCAGAGTAAGCAGGGGTCTCTCTGCCTCAGGGAGGTGGTGGCAGAGATGGAAAGCGGAGAACTCCGGACGGCTCACCAGAGGGACTCACTGTCCCCACCTCGGGAAGGCTGGTCTGGGATGCACTGGGGGCTGAAAGCTGGAGATGCTCCAACTGGCCCTGACATCCCCATTGAAGCTCCCGCCAGTTCAGGAGTGGGGTCCTGTCTCCCCTGGGGGCCACACTTTGCCCTCAAGAGCAAGACTGCTGACCCACATCCCCAGCTCTGCTGTCGCAGTGCTGTGTGACCCTGGACAGCCCTCCCTCTCTTGAGGTCTCAGCACTTTCCCAAAGTGTGTTCCACAAAAAAAAACCTGGTCCACAGGGGCCTCTGCAGATATGGGGTCCTTTAGCCCAAACAGTTTGGCAAACACATATCAGACCTTACTCTTGAAGATATGCAATGCATGTTAAAAGTATTAAAGGCTCTGAGAAGTCCTGCAGGCAAGGAATCCATTTTTGCTTTAACAGGGAGCGTGCCAAATTTCCTTGATCATGACACTGTTTCTTTGTGGGAAAATTATGAATATTTCAACAAGATCTAGCCCTGCTGACCTCTCAGCTCCATCTTCCGCCACCCGCTCCCTACCCTGGCTCTACTGCCCGTGTTTCTTCAAATACAATCCCACCTCATGGCCTCTCTCCATCTGCAGTTTCCCTGTCCAGATCTGCACTGTGTGACACCAGCCACCAGCCATTGTGTGGCTATTTAAATTCAAATTAATTACAATTAAACAACACGAAAAAATTCCCTTCCTCAGTCCCACCAGCCACATTTCAACTGCTGGATCCCACACAAGGTTAGCGGCTACAGTATGAGACATCACAGATACACAGCGTTTCCAACATCGCAGAAAGCTCTACCGCACAGTGCTGGTGCCCAGGACGGTTTGTCCCCCTGGATCTCTGAGGCTGGCTTCTTTCCATTGTTTAAGTCTCAGCTTAATGTGTCCTCCTTGAAGAGGGTCCCTAACCCCCCCTCCCACCTCCCAGCCCTGCTCCCCCACCACCACCCTAGGTCATCGCCCCACCCAGTCCCTGGGGTCTTTGCCTGCCTCCTGCTACTGGAACAGAAGTTTGTGTGGGCTGGGTCTGTATGTCTCATCACTGTATCCCCAGTGTCCAGAAAGCGTCTACATAGACACTTAATTTATTTGTTGAATGACTAATGAACGAACGAATGAATGAAAAATTCACATTCTGAGGCACAGGTGCTCTGTACAACCCCCAGGACTTCCCAGAGGAGAGGCCCCACCCCTAGGGCGCCCCAAGACTCCGCTCCTGCAGGGCCACCCCACCTCTGGCACCACCTCCTCTTCTTTCATCATGGCGGGGGAGGGAGGGGCCTCTGGGGCCACAGGGAAAAGGACCCTTACCTCCGGCCAGGCGTGGGAAGGTACGGAAGCGATCCAGGTTCTGGGCCACCTGCTTCCACAGGTGTTTGAAGGTGCTGAAACAGGGGGATAGGGTGGGGATTAGGAAGCTGGGCTCAGGTACCTGAGAGGGTGAGGGACCTGTGGGGGGGTGGGGGTGCTCAGGCCTTACCAAAGGAAGGGGCTGAAAAGCCAAGGGAGAAGCACCTGAGTCAGCAGCCCGGCAGGAGGTGGGCAGGGGTCACAGCTGGGGTGCTGGGGAACTAAGAAGGTGCTGGCAGCTGGAAACGGGCTGCACCCCGGGCCTGCGGGGAGGGAACAAGGGGAACCTTGGTGGTAAGATGATGCAGAGGCGGCCACAGGGTGCTGGGCTGGAGTCCTGACTGACACCCACAGGCTGTGTGACCTTTCACTGATTACTTAACCTCTCTGAGCCTCAAATTCTGTCTCATCTGGGAACTGGATAAAACAATTCCGCTGGGCAGGGCTATTCTGTGCTTCACTCTAATAAGAGTCCAGTGCTTAGGACAGTGCCAGGCATACTGCAGGTGCCTGCCTGATGGGGGACAGATGCTGCCATGGTCTGCGATGGGAACCCCCTAGCCCAGGCTCCAGAGGCCAAACCAAGGAGGAGGGTCCTGGGAGAGGGAGCTCAGCGCACCCCCCCCCCCCACACACACACCTCCTCCCTGAGCTCTGAGTGTGACCAACCTTAGCACCACAAAACAATAAAAATGCTAATCAGTAGGGAGCCAGCAACACAGTAGCTAATACTAATTTATGACTTTCCCACCTTTAAGCCTGCTGCTCATCAGAGCATGGCAAATGGGGGCCAGGCCTGCTCCGCCAGCTAATAGGCAGGGACCCGTGGGGCCCTCAGCTGGCAGAGAGGGCCTTCTGGAAAACGGCCCTCCTCAGCAATTCTAACACTGCCATCGCCACCCCACAAACCTTGGTGGGAAAGGGGGTGGGGGAGCCTGAGGCCGGCAGAGAGGCGAGAAGGCACTGCGGGTGTCCCACGAAGCCTGACACCTCCATCCCGAGACCCGTGGGTACCCCAGACTCAAAGTTCTCGCCTGAATCGGTCCACTTCTCTCCATTCCCACTGTCTCCACCTGTCATCTCTCCCCGGACATGGACGGACTCATAATGGTCTCCTGTTTCTGGCCACTAACAACTTGTGTGCAGAGCGAGAGCCATCATCTAGGACAGAGGCCGCAAACGCAGGGGCCAGGAGGGCCAGGCGGGGAGTGAATGAAGCTGACCGGGTACACGGAGACCTGCCTGGTGGGGGTGGTGGGGAACCCGTCTGCCTCCAGCCAGTGGTGCCACGTGGAAACACAGGCACAGGGACAGAGCATCCAGGTTCTCAAGGGAAGCCAACAATTAGATTTTTATATGAAACGGTCCCAGTCGTGTAAGGCTGGTTCACCTCTATCAGCAGTCAAAGAAAACAGGTATTTGCCAGGTCCCACTGAAGAGCTACCATTGGTAATCTCTGCTTGAACTCTGATCAAGCTGCTCCCCCTGCACAAAACCTTCCGTGGCTCCCACCCTCTTCAGGATAAACTCCAGACACCTCTCCAGCTCATCAGGCCTCACAGTCACTGGACTAAACGCCTCCCGAGGCGGGACCTTGCCCACTCCACGCACCCACTGCAGGGCCTTAGCACGAGCAGACCAGCACGCACACGGGCTAAATACCCAGCTGAGTGAGTGAATGCACGAGCGGTCGTGACTGAACCACGTCCTGCCCCCACCCACTTACCCCCGGCCACATACGCCACACTCCAGCCGTATGGGGCCACCTCCTGAAGCACAAAGCTTCAGCATTAGGCCTCCGTATGTGCTGTTCCTTCCCTGACAACACTCTCCTCCCCACCCCACACTTTGCCTAGCCAATTCAACTTAGATGCCACCTCCTCCAAGAAGCCTTCCTGATTCTCCTCCAATTTATTCCAAGCTCCCTCATGCCCTTTGCAATGACAGAGGAGGCAACAAAATCAATGTCGCCAAATATCTATAGGCTGTTTCCAGCCCGTAAAGCTCCTTCCTTTTTGTAAACTAGTTCGACTCTCATGACTACTCTGCAAGGTAGGGCTCATAACACCTGTTGTACAGGTGAAGAGGCCCACAGCCATACAGTAAGCAGTGGGTACGGACGATTTCAGAGGCCCAGCTCTTGGACAGAGGTGACAGGGTGGCTGCCTTCCCAACATCCCGACCCCGCCCCAGGGACTTACGGTACACTGCCTGTGAAGTTGATGCCACAGAGGTGCTCTGAGCTGGTGATGGTGTCCCCAAATGTGGGCCCGTCAGCTGGCACGAACTGGATGATGTTGGGGGGCAGGCCGGCCGCCCGGAGGATGCGGTAGACAGCATAGCTGGCCAGCATGGCAGTGTCACTGGGCTTCCACAGGACCACGTTGCCCTGCCCGGGAGGCCCAGTGATGCCTCACAAGGCTGAGGGCCACCAGCCCCAACTCCACCCCACCCCAAGAATCCCTCACCTGCAACCATCAGGACCCTTTGCGGGCCAGACGTCCCCTATCTGACCCCACTCCTCCAGGTATCGGGCACTGTGCTCTAAAAGCCCTTGCCAGCAACACCATCCTGCCCTGTCTGCTCCTACACTCTGGCCAAGGCTCCCTTCCTCCAGAAGCCTGCATGGGCTGGTCCTGCCGGCACCCCTCGGGCAGATCTGTTCTGGGTGTTTATGAGTTGCTGGGTGCTCACTGGGAGCAGCTGAGCAAGTGTTCACAGGGCTGTCTCTGCAGATGCCCCGGGTGAGGGCACATGGTTACCTGCGCCTGTGCACATCTGCCTGTGCTCAGATGCACAAGGACAGCCCTGTGCACGAGCATCCTCCAGATCACCCAGCCGCCCCGTGTGGGGCCCAGGCCCCCCGATGACTCTTAGCCCTCTTCCTGCTACTCTGTGAGCCACCCAGGCCCTCGGAGGGCAGGCTGCATCTCTCCCATCGGACTGGGAGCTCATAAAGGCAATGGCCACTTTTGCCCTGATAATGGCAGTAGAGCCCAGTGACTTTAAAACTAAGCCTGAATCCTTATCTCTCCCATCATTTACTAGCCACGCAACCCTAACAAATAAATCACCAGGCACACAGCAAGCACTCAAAGGTGAGCTATAATTATCATCACTAACAGTCACTACACGCTAAGACTGAACAGGGTCACACCTGCCTGGCATCAGATGTGTCACACACCAGGTCTCACAGCCCTGAACTGCAGCCTATTATTTCCACTTTGCAGATAAAGAAACTGCCTCAGGGCAGTGTGGGGGTTTGCCTGGGGTCACCCAAAGCAGGACAGATCTGGGATCCAAACCAGCCTCCAACCCCAAAGCCTTTCCATGGCCCCGCACTGCCTCCACCCTTTGGGCTTCTCCCCCTGACTAGGGCTGGACCTGAGGAGCTCGAGTGTGGCCTTTTGTCTGCTGAGACCGGAATGATGCCAAGCTCCGCCCGTTCCTACCCACTGCCCACAACTCACCATCAAGGCTGGCGCCCCTGCCAGGTTGCCACCAATCGCGGTAAAGTTAAAGGGAGAGATGGCTGCCACGAAGCCCTGGAGACAGAGGAGGCGATGAGGCCACGCTCGAGGCTCCCGGCAGCCCCTCCCGCCCCGCACCTGTGGGTACCTCCAGCCCCCGGTACACCACGCTGTTGGTGCTGGGTGGCACGCTGATGGGCTGCTCCCCCTCCAGCTCCACGGCGAACTTGGCATTGAATCGGAAGAAGTCAATGAGCTCAGCCGCGGCATCGATCTCTGCTTGGATCACAGTCTTACCCTGAGAGGCGGGAGGGCCAGGGGGTCAGCAGCAGCAGACATCCCTCCCATTAGGCCTCACATTGGACCCCGTGCCCATGGTGACATCACATGCAGGCTGTGGTGGCTCCCGCCCAGGGATGAGTATGTACCCTCACTAGGATCGTCTGGCCAAGAACCAGGAGGCCTTGTGACTAAACGTCCCCTCAGACTGTCTGTCCCTCCTGAAAGTGAATGTGAGCCACGAGGAAAGGACTCCAGGCAAGAATGGGCTTTTCCCACATCAGGCGGCCCCTCTTTGGCACACAGGGTCCCTGGCAGCTGCTCAGGACACAGAGCCAAGGAAGCTGAGCTAAGGTGTGCTGTTCCCTGCTCTACACAGCTACCATGCTTCCTACAAGCTCCTGAGTCTTCAAATAAAGAGGCGCTTTAATCTGGCCTTGGAGTGTGTGTGTCTCTTCCAGCCCAGGTGTGACTCACCTGGGATACCTGGGACACTCTGGGGCCTGATACCCACCCTAGAGGCTGCTGAGAGAACTGGCAGTGTGGAGCTGTCATACCACCTCTGTGCAGCAGAGGGAGCTCTCACTGAAGGACGAGCTCTGGGCTGACCCAACCCCCTAAGGCTCCTTCCTGAGGATGGTGAAATTAATCCTTTCTGCCTCTGCTCCTTTCCCCAGTGCTCTCTGGCCCAACATACATTCCTTCAGAAATGTTTATCAGGAGCTTCTACGACTCCTGGGAGACATGATACAAGGTCCAGAAAGACGGAAAACATTAACACATGATTACCAACCCCCAAAAGCTTGTAAAGAAGCAAAGGACACACAGGAACTCGTGAAAGCCCAGTGTGAACTGAGCTGTGACTGACAAATGAACAGCATGTTATGAGGGCGGGACTGATCCTTTTGGACAGAGAAGTTCTGGAAGCCTCACAGAGGAGGTGATGGCTGGGCCGGACACTGACAGGTAAGAATTTATGGGGCAGAGAAGACCGTGAGCACTCCAGGCAGGGGACACAGGGCAGAGCCAGGAAGATGGGACACCTGTGGTGTCCTGGAGTCCTGCAAGGTCCAGGCTGGCGACATCATGGACCAGAAGGCCTGGCAAGAAGGGCAAGGAAGCTGGTGAGCTGGACGGAGGTGGGGACAGAAGGGCCCTGAGGCATGGGCTGAAGACTTGGTATGTGACTCTCAGTGACAGAGATCTCGGTCTGTAAGCCTAGAGTGGCCTGCTGGAGGTGTCAGAAAAACCACTCGGGGCTGCAAGGGCCTGACCAAGCGCCTAGAGAACTGCACAGGGCAAGTGACAGTCCAGGCGAAGCATGACAAAGGCCTGGCCGAGGGTGGGACAGAGAAGACAGGGAAGAGACATTTCCACAGGAGGACATGCGGGTTTAGCACAGCCCGACTTGTTGAACAATTTCTGTTGGTCTGTCCCCTCTCCTGGGCCCTGCCCCTCAAAGATCTCTCCGGTCTCCACCCAGCAGAGCAGTCTCAGCACCCAGAAGCTGCTCAGCTGATGTCTGCTGAATTGGATGGGGCTCGACTGCCACCCACCCCACCCCAACTGTGCCCAAGACACCTCACCTGTCCCACCATGGTCTTGGCAAGGACCTCTGCCCTGTGCGGCCCGCTCAGCATATCTGCTGCCTTCAGAAAGATCTGGGCCCGGTCTGTGACAGGCTTCAGGTCCCACTCCTTCCTGGCGGCCAAGGCAGCCTCAATGGCTTTGTTGAGCAGAGTCTGACGAAGAGGAGAAGGTTGCGGGCGTCTTCCTGCAGCACCAAGGGCTCCAGGGAAAGGAGCGAGGGAGGAGAGACCTCCCCCCAGGGAGGACTCCTGGCTCCCATGGCCCTCAGCCGCCTCACCCCACAGCTGCGGTCGCCAGCTAGGCCGACCCAGACTCAGAACCTGTCCTGCTGGAGAAGTGTGAGGGACCTGCCGGCCAGGTCAGCATGCCAAGCATGTGGCACTGGGTCCCTCAGCTTTTACACCTACTCCACTTCCTCTCGTGGTCTGGTCAGGGCCTCACCTCATTCCTGGGGCCTGAGGCCCCGGAACCCACCATCCAGAGCCACCAGCCCTCAAGCTCAGGGGCCTCGCCTCACCCTTGCCAGGCCAGAACCACAACCT
>NW_011889155.1:705484-706492 GCF_000151845.1 Pteropus vampyrus
GAAACACTCAGGATTCCCGCCATGCCCCAAAGTCCCTAGGGAACAGAGCCATTGCTTCTTGAGCCCCTTGCATGGGGCCCGGATTTACTCATCTAAAAGGGGCGATTCTAACAAACACCGACAGGCCTCAGCATGAGCAAGCAGGCAGGGAGAAACTTCACTTCCTTCCCTGCCCAGGGCTGGTGACATATTTTACACCATAATGATCAACACTTTCGCCACCTGTTAGTCTGCCAATGGTCTGTGTGCGACTTTCCTGTCTAATATGGCAGCCACTAACCACACACGTCTATAGCCAGTTCCTCTGTTGCACGAGCCACATTTCGTGCCATCGATAACTATGTGTGGCTGGTGGCTGCCATAATGGACAATGCAGCCATAGAACATTTCCCTCGGCATCGTAGTTATTTCTACGGGGCAGTGCTGGTCTAGGCTTCAGTGGAAGAGGCCTTTTCCCCTTCGTTTTAACCCTTGGCACCGTTGCCTGTATCCTGTCCATACCTGAGATTGTCCTGTGACACTCAGGGGCCTAAAAAGGCAGCTAGGACCCAAGTCCTTCAATTTAACATGTCCAAATGGCCACCAGATACTCCAGGTCAGCAATATGTTCTGGCGCTATAGCTCCTGCCCTCACGCCTGCAACTGCCCCATATGCCTGGGCTCCAACCATGCCACGTGGCCAGGTCAGGGAGGCAACATGGGAAATGAAAACCGGAAGTGCCCACCCGGGGGCTAACGAAATCCCAGCTGCCTGGAAAAACCCCAGGTGCCGCAGCAGCCGTGGAGGCCGGGGGAGCTGCAGGTAAGGGTAGGCTCTAGGCAGTTACAGAGACGAGACCTGGTGAGCGAGGTCATGGGAGCCACTCTCAGCTGGCACCTGGCACACCCCGTGTGCAGACCTGAGGAGCATGCAGATCCCAGGCCGTGCTCCGACGGCTCCAGGTGTCAGGCCCTCTGGTCACTACTCAGCAGCAGGGGCTCCAGGTCATCTCTGTGTGTGACTCCTGT
>NW_011889155.1:707757-714909 GCF_000151845.1 Pteropus vampyrus
CCAGATTCAGGAAGAGGCCGAGCCCTGCCCACTCGCTGGACTTACCGACACCTGGTACTGCACGTCCGCGGTCCACACCTCCTCGTCCCCCACCACACACGGGATGGCTTCTGTCCGGCCCTTCAGGTCCTTCAAGGCCTGGGGAGAGGACAAGATGATAGGTGGGCACCTCCTTCCCCTTTTCTCCCCACCCAAAACCTGATGCAGAGTCTCCAATCACAGATGCCCAGGCAGGAACAGAAATGAGAAGGGGGCCAGACCGGGTGGTCTGTGGTTAAGAATGTGTGCTCCCCTCAGGGGACACAGCCCTTGTCCATTGTCACCTCCTGTCACGCAGAAAGATGAGGCAGTGCCAGGTTTTCCCATTACAAAAAAGATTTTAAAACTACATTTGAAATTTACATGAAATCTCATAATTTTGAAAATCCTGGCAATTAATGGGAGAATGTTTTGAAGCACAAAACATCTGTGGGCTTATGACCCCTGACCTGGACTGAGGCCCCAAAGAGGCCCCGGTTGACACATGATGCTCCCAACCTCTCCCACCCTCCAGACGTACAGCTCTCCCCAGCCTCCAGGGTTCCTCCCAGGGCTGGAGGGCGAGGCAGGAAAGAGCAATGGCTGCGGGCACGGAGAAGCATCTCGGGAGCTGCTGAGGCCACCTCTGTTCCATGCCCTGTACCCAGTGGGCACCCCCGCCCTCCCTTACCTTTTGCAGTGCACCTCGCTCAGGGCTGCCCTGTGTGAATGCCAAGATGGGCTCATTGGCCACCTTCGGGGAGGAGACGTGCTTCCACCGAAGCCTGGATGCCAGGACAGGGAAGAGAGGCAGACAGGTCAGCAGTGACCACCACCAAACTCAGCTTCCCTATCTCTAACAGGGGGTCCTGGGTTGGCCCAGAATCCTGAAATCCAGAGCAACAAACTATAGAACTGAGGGGTGAGAACAGGCTCTGGGGTCCAAAAACCTAAGTGCAAGTTCAAGTTCCAGTCCTGCCACTGCGTGTCCTTGGGCATGTGAACTGCCTCCTCTGACCCTGTTTCTACTTCTAGGAAGTGACGATAATCATACAAACTCACATGGTTGTTTCAAGTTTAAATCCATACATACAAAACCATTTCTAAAAGGGTTTTCCCATAATGCAAACTTTATCCCAAAATGGCCCCAAGTCACTTCTTTCTCTAAGCTGAAAAGGCAGGACATTCCAGAGCTGGGTGGGCCTCATCAGCATGTGAACCAGCTGAGAGTCCCGGGCACAAAGAGCTGAGCTCTGGCTGGGCAGGAACATCCAAGATGTGGACTGTGAACTTGGACGAGTGCTCTATGCTGTTCACAGAGACAGGAAGGGCTGGTTTGGGGTTCAGGTCTGATTTCTGGGTACTGAGTTTCAAGAACTCCTGGACCTCATTGATTGGTGGCCACTGTGACCACCACCCCTAACGTGCCTGGGGGTCATAAGGTGGGAGGACAGGCAGGTAAGACTTTACGGTAAGTCATTCCAGAACTGGAACCTCAGCTGTGAGACTTCTCCGTCAGGCCTCAGTTTCCTTATCTATAAGGGAGGACATTAATGACAAAGGCCACCGAAGGCACGCAGAGCTTGCTAGACTTGATAACACCTCCCATCTATTAAGGAGGGGCCCAAGGATGGGTCTCACCAAAGACCTCGCTATAAAAATAAGGTAATTTAGATCCTAAAAGGAAAATGGCTAGTTCAAGACCAAGAACAGGAGGAACCTGGATTGGAATCCAGAAAAGCCCAGGTATCACCTCCCTCTGGAGTCAACGCCCACAGCCGGAGACCAGTAGGGACACGTCTCCGGTTGGGCAAGCAGGGTTGCTGGTCCACTGCAGGAGGGTGAATGTACAGCTGGAGGACACAGTCTCTCATTTAGCAGAGAGGGGGATATTTGGGGCTTCGACAGTGGCACAGTGACCTTGGTTTTGTCTGTGCTTAGACAAAATTATGAGTTGCTCTGTTGCACCTCATTTCACCATGGTCTCAGCGTGACCTTGTCTGAGGCCGCCGGTGTTCTGTAAGGTGGCTTTGAACTTGCACTGGCTATGACTTGCCCTTTTTTTCCTTTCTCACTGGGAAGAGGTTTGGGGGCTCAGAGACCTGGCCTGGGAAGCCTGAAGGAAGGACACGAAACCGGGGGCAGTGAGGGCAGGTCCTGCACTCATCCTACAGGATTATCAGGGCCCTGCTACATCTCTGACATGATTCTAGAAACTGGAGATACAGCAACGACAGAGACGGCAGGGCCTCTGGCTGCACACAGCTGACCTCTAGTGGGGGACATGGGCAAGAAATCAGCACGATGAAGACAGAGGGAACCCAAAAATGAGTAAGTAAGGGGAAACGCTAGGCTACTTCAACCAGGGTGGTCAGGGAGGGCTTCTCTGAGGAGGTGACTTCTGGCGGAGACCTGGAGGAGGTTCATGAATAGTCGGGAAGAACAGTCCAGGCAGAGGGAACAGCAAGTGCGAAGGGCCTGGGCAGGGAACCTGTGACAGGAAGAGCAGAAAGGGGCCTGTACGTTGAGGGGGAGAGAGAGGAGATAGGGCTGGGTGGCCCAGGACCCCGAAGGGCAAGGTGAGCACTATAAGCTTCTCCCTCTTCTTCCCCCACCCCACCCCCCAGGCCACACCCACCATGCCCAAGGAAGCCAGCCACATTCCTCAGGCCCCACCTGCCCCCTGGCCAGGGGGTGGGGGAATGTGGAGCTAACCCAGCCCCCCATTAGCTATGTGACCTCAGGCAAGTCACTGTCTAGAAGTGACACCCATCTCCTCCTGTGGCGTTACTATGGAGATCTGAAGCAATAATAATGCTAAACTACAGATGTCCTCAACAAATTACAATCCACACCGCCCCTTCCACCTATTGTAGCGGGAAAGTTCAGCAGCCACAAGCCCCAACAGCCCCTCAGGAAAGGGGAGGGCAGTGTCCACTCCCGGGGCCATCTGGGAGGTTCCCTCAGTCCCTCACTGGGCCTCGGTAGCAGCACACCAGCACCGAGCAGTAAATCAGACACGGCCATGTTCTCCTTGGCCGAGAGTGGCACTGAGAGTCAGCAGGGATCAGGTACTGGGCTGGAGCCAGGAGACAGGCCGCCCTGACCCTTCTCTGAACCCCAGTTCCCGGTGGGCTCGAAAAGCACAGGCTCTGGAAGCAGACATACCGCAGACCCAACCCCACACCTGCTCCGAGACCTCAGCACATCATTATCAACTCTGCGGGCCTCTGTTTCCCCACCTGAAAAACGGGGGGAACCCTACGTTCCCTGCAGGCCACTGTGAGGACCCAAGCTGCTTGCCTTTCCTCACTTAGGTTTTTCTGAGAAAACTGGAAAGGTCTTCCAGAGCCTGTACTCCAGCAGGCCAGACTCTCAAAGGCAAATTGGTTCCCACACACCCCAAGGAGCAGGGGCTGGCCCAGGGGCTCAAGAAATACTGCTGGAATAAACAGCAGCATATTCCACCCAGAGCGGAAGCTGAAAACATCACAGCGACCAGCTCCCTCCCAGGCAGGGTCAGAAACAGAAATCCTGTGGGCCTCCCTTCACCTTCCCACTGTGACCTCAGGAACACACGCCCCCATGGCTTTCTTTATGCCTGGAAAGTCACCAGGCCCCGACTCTGCTGTCCATCAGTCTGAGTGTGGCCTGGGGGACAGAGACTAACTAGTTCAAAGGTCAGCCTGAACCAACTAGAACCAAAAAAAAAAAAAAAAAAGTCCAGGGACTCCTGTCAACTTCTGGGAGGACGGAGGGGAGCTTGTGGGCCGTTTGGGATTAACTGGAGCGCCTTCCATTGGCTCAGGGAAGACAGAGACGAATCACTTGCGGGACTGTGAGGATCTACAAGGCCCTTCTAGGTAGGACATTTATTCCACATCCCAAGGTCGCAGCTACATCTCAGATAAGGTCAAAACAGCTCACACACTTTCTCATCACATTTTGTGAGTGCCCATCAAGTGCCTGGCTCGGGGATGCTGAGATGAACCCAACCTGACTTTTCTCAGAGCAGCTCTCGGCCCTTCCACTCAGGAAAGAGTCCGAATTTGACTCGGATGCCCCTAACAACCTGGGATGCCCTTTCTGCTCGTCCAGGGACATCACGCAGACAGGGTGTGAGACCTTGGGTCCCCTCCCCACCCTGTGCAGGTACCAGGATCTGAGCTAGCAAAGCCACAGCATCAACAGACCTCCTGTAATGGGCAACGTCAGGGCTGGATGGAGCTGTGGGCCAGCCAGTGAAACCTCAGACGTGCGCAGAGGGGAAAACTGAGGGGAAGCGGGGTGGCCTGAGCTCCCAGGTCACCCGTGGCCTCTGCCCTGGTCCACAGCTACATCAGCTTTTCCTGCAAATGGCCACACCTGCTCCACTGTCTCTAAACTACTCTCCAAACCCCAGCCAAAGTTAGCTTCTAACATGAAAGTTTGATTATCAGACAGAGAGAGAGAAAGACAGAGAGTAAGTGCTCAGCTCAGAACTACTCAGTGGCCTCTCATTTCTTCTCTCAAACAAAAAATCAGAGTTCTTACTGAGGCCTCCAGACCCACTGCCCATTGCTCCCATAGCCTCCCACCTCATTTGCTGTGATGCAGTCACCCTGGTCCTTTTTGCGGTTCCCAATGCATGGAACACTCTTCACGTGGCTGGCCTCACACCACCTGGGCCTCTTATCTGATCCTCTTCAGCCTCACATTTCTCTTGAAGCACCAGTGACAACCCTCATTACAAAGCTCTGACTGGCCATCTGTGCCCCCGCCAGGCTAGAAGCTCCACTTGGCCGGCCTGTGTCCCTTCTGTTCACCACTGGACACACTGCCTGGCCCGTGGTAAGCACTCGAGAAATTCCTTTTAAAACACTTAACGCACAAGTGGTGTCAGAGCCAACGCCAGGCTCCCAGGACTGGACTCCCAGGCCAGTGCTCTCCTGCTAACACCTGGGGCTAGAGGCAGGCTCCTTGGGCTCCCCAGTGTCTGAGGTCGGAGATGGCCAAGATCAGAGAGAGAAGTAGAAAGGAAATTACCCTTGCTTCATTCAGTGCCCAGGCTTTTCCAGCTGTTATCTGGGACTTGATAAGACTAATCCTCCTTATCGGTGAGATAAGGGACTAGCAATAGAGGTGAGCAGAGAGAAAGGCCCAGGCGAGTTCAGAAGGGAGAGGCAACAAACCCAGAATGAACTATTTCTATTTTTATGCCCCAGAAAAAATATGAAGGAACATTTATTGAAACTTACAATGTGCCTGGCACCATGTTGTGATTCTCTCACTGAATCTGCCCTACAAATGTACTATTATCTCCATTTAATGGATGAAGAGACTGTAGTTTACAGATTACATACTCCTCCTAGCTCAGGGCCAAGTGATAGAGCAGGGTTTGAACCCAGGTCTTCCTCACGCAGGAGATATACACTATGGCAGAAGCACCTGGATCATCTCAGAGACCCACGGTCAGCTGGGGCTGATGGGATACATTCATCCCCCTCACTGTCCCGCTAGCACCTCCTCCCTCCCAGCATTTCCCACCTGAGGAAAGAGGCTACCTTGAGGTGGGTAGTGGCTTGCCCAAGGTCAAGTGTGGCAAGTGTGTGGCAAGTGTGGCCCCAACCTTGGCTTGGGAAAGGAGCCCCTCTCTCCCAGGTCCTCTTTCTGTGCCCTTCCTTATCCCATTCCTACCCACAGAGGACAAACATCAGTGTTGAGACTCGCCCCTGCCCAGGGCACCCCTGTGCCATCCCTTGGGACACTGATTAACTCAGAAAAGGCCTAGCTCAACAGAGGTGACATAGCGAGTCACAGTCCTAGGGGTCAGGCAAACAAAACTCAAGTTGGGGGCAGGGCCTGCCCAGCCTGTGAAAGGGAGACAGACAGAAACATTATCCTACCTCCCCCACCTAGTCCAGAGCAGGAAGGAGCTCTGTCATTGAGTGGACAAGGGTCTAGGGACCCTGCTCCACACTGTGGGGGTTTGCAAATCTGGGTTTGCAGGGCACCTCCACTTGGAAACTCCTCCTTGGCTTCTTCGTCTGCGATTTGAAATTACATCTACTGCACGGATGTTGAAATACAAGCGATAAAGATGATCATGATAATAACTGGCCATTGCCTATGTGCCTGCCACTGTTTAATGCATTTTAACAGATTAGCTCAATTAGTCTCCCCAATGAGGTACATACCAAATGCCTAGCACAGTGTTTGGCACCTCATGATCACTCCATAAATATTCCACCTACCAGAAGAAAGGAGTCGCTTTTCTGCCCAATACTTAACTTGAAAAAGGGGAAGGGGAAGAGAGAGGCAGAAATCCCGGTAGAGAGAGGAGAGGGAAGACTCAAGGAATCCCAGAGGTGGAATCCCTAAATGTGAGATCGAGAAGTGAGGTGAGAAGTGTGGCGTGCTGAAACTAGAGGTGCCCCGCGGAGGAAGCCAGCACACTCGGGGAGCGGGCACATTTAGAAGGTCGGGTGTTTGGAACAAGATGAGTGCGTAGGAGGCTACCTTCCGAGCGTGGGAGCAGGGAGAGCACCGAAGCACCCCCGCTCCGCCACAGGATTCGGGAACGGGGTCCCCCTTGCTGAAGGAAGGAGATAAGGTGCTCGCAGTGGAAGGAAGACCTGGATGGAGAGGCCGGAGGGCACTAGACGAAGCGACCCCTAGCAAAAGGGAGCCCCTGGGAAACTGGCAAGGCTCCGGCAGGGAATCGGAGCTGGGGGAGCCCAGCGACTCCCGGGCCCCCGGGCCAGCAACGTCGCTTGAGGCTTCCCCAGACACGGTGCTCACTCACCCGGCCCCCCTCCAGGGGTGGACCAGCAGGACGCGCCGAAGTGCGGACAGGAGAAGCATCTCAAGCTCGTAGATTAGCTATATTCTCAGGACCGTCCGCGCTCTGCGCAGCCGGACGGCGTGGCCCCGCCCGGGGCGCACCACTTTGGAAAGTGGGGGGTTCTGAATCACCCCGGCCGTCCTCCGAGTTATAATCAACAGAAATACCTCTGTATTTACCCTGCGTTAATGAAACAATTCTCTTTTTAAGGCATGGTGGAGGACATTACGTTACATAGGATAAGATAATCCAAAAGAGGAGTCTTAAAATATACATGTTTCCCCATTCTCTCTTTATGGTATGACCCAGCC
>NW_011889155.1:715689-725906 GCF_000151845.1 Pteropus vampyrus
GTCCACCAGTGCAAACCGCGAATCTGCTTAGGAGTCCGAGTTCCAATGCTGATTGTGGTTCTTTCCTATGACATTAGCAAAATACATAACTTCCCTGGATCTCGGTTTTCCTGTCTATAAAGTGGGGGTAATAATACCCACCTTAGAATACCCTCATTATCTCATGCAACTCCTTTTCTTCTAGAAGGTCACACCCTTTAAGACACTTCCGAGAATATAAACAAAGAATGGGAAGTGGGGAAAAAGAAACGACATTACGCATAAGTCTTACAGATGGCAAAAAGTACATTGCAATTGATGATGGCTGTTTCTCCTCTTCCTTGAAGGAAATCTTTGGAGGGCGGGCAGTTCATATGGGGCAAGGTCTCCCTGAATCTGGCCCGTAAAAAAAAAAGAAAAAAAAAAAAGGAAACTAGAACATTGGACAGTGTCAAATCCAGAGCCTGGGAGGTGGACACTGTGAGGAAATTTAAGAAATGGGAGTTTGGGAACCTCAATTCTAAACCAGGCTATGCCAATTACTCAGCCCGTGAGTTCTCTGGGTCTCTTCCCCTTCTGTAAAATATGTATAATAAATCCTATTTTTATCTACTTCCAAAAAATTTATTGTGAGATGCAAAGTAACAGGTGATGTGAAATTTTCCTACTTTATCACTGGGTAATTTCATTTAGTGTTTATGTGGCCCACAGTCCTCTTGCCTCTCCCCCATCTCCGCTTTATCCTCAATTTAAAAAAAAAAAAAAAAGGACACCATCAATTCTAAGACATTTCACTTTATTTAAAAGAAGCCAATATACAGGATATAAAGGGCATGATATTTACAACAGTACAGTAAACAGGTTGGTTTCCGGTAGGATCAGTAGTCTTTCAGTGAATATAAACCCCCTTCCCCTCGTTGCTAGACCCAGCTGGCAGACAAACAGCAACAGTGGGTGGGATGGGACTAAAGGATAGAAAGTCTCCCTGGATGGGACTAAAAATCAGGTTAGGTGCTAAATGTCCATGAAGGGGTCTTGCGGGGGGTGGAGTGCCTTTGCCTCATTTCTTTGAGGGCTTGGCAGCAGGAATGGTGAAGGATTTGCCCAAGCCTAACACACAGCCCATCCTGAGCCTGGAAATCTTCCACCTATGAAAAATTCCCTTCCAGAGAGAATTCACCTTTACCTATACCCACCCAGTTGCCTCTAGACTCCCCACTCTAGGACAGTGCACCTCTAGAACCAGAGCTTAGAGTAAAGGATGCAGGTCTGAGGAAGCCCCCAGCATCCTAGTCCCTCACCCAGGGCCCTGTAGGAGCAAGCACATCCGGGCTGGCAGCCCAGGCAGTAGGCACAGCCAGGACTGAGCTGTAGGCATCTCGTGGCATTTCCACTCCTGCTCCAGCTGCCCAACAACCTGGGACCCACTAGGACTAGGACCCTAGTGGGTCCCAGGTCCCAAGGAAACCGTGTGGTCCCTGAACCAATATCTCCGTTGCCAAACACAAGTGACTTGGAAATAAATCTTGGCAGACCAGAGTTCAAGTAACTAATCAGAGTCCCCACTGAAGCAAACTTGTCCCCTCACTAGCGCTCTCTTTCTCTCCCCACACCCATCTCGATTCTGAATTCCCCACTGCCCGCCCACTCCCATGAGTGCCCTCCCCCCTAAGACTTCCCAGGACCCAGGAGCTGGGGGATCAGGGAACAGGGAAATGGGGTGAAGTGGGGCTTTCACTCTTCTGAGGCCGCTAATGGGTGTGAATGTGTAAGCAGTGAGAACGGGGGAGGAAGGGACAGGGTGAGGGGTACCGATTATATTAAATCCAGCAGCAACATGCATCGTGTCCACAGAAAAATGCTGGGCTACCACAACTGCCTACCCTAGATTAAAAAACCTTTCCTTTCATAAAAATAGATGAGAGTCTCTCGCTTTATAAATAGATTACATTTAGCTTAAGTTACACCTTATATTATCTCCTACCTAACACCCTCTCCCCCATCCCAAGCCGAAGTGGTTTGATTCTCCCTAGGTCATCTGAGCTGCACCCACAGAGCTAAGTCTGAGATGGAGTGGCCCTTCAGAGAGCTCCAGACATATTGCTGCAAGAAAACAAAAGTATTTACTTGCCAATAATTTTTTTCCCTGTTCGGAGTTACAGAGGAGTGTGTGTGTGTGTGTGTGTGTGTGTGTGTGTGTGTGTGTGTGTGTGTTCCACAACCAGGGAACCAAAAGGAAACTACTCTCCCTGCCCCTCCCCAGGCCTCTCTTTTTATAAAACCCCCAAAAACAGGAGAGTGAGAGAGGGCAGCAAAGGAGAGCCCATCCGAGAACAATCTAAAATACCAATGTCAATATGACACTGGGTTTTGAAATAGAAAATCAAAATTAAGTATTTACAGCTTTACAAAGGACGGACCAGCGTGTCCTATTTGGACCTGGTGCTGCCATAGCGAGCATTGGGGTCTTTCTTGGCAAGCTGTGGGCTTGTGGCGCAGGGACGAGCAGGGCCCACTGGCAACTAGCTCAAAAAAGAACTTGGTGGGGAGGGAGGCAGCCAGGCCAAGACCCAGGATCCTGCCCTGGAGGCAGACTGGCCACACTCTTGCTGTCCCCTGTCCCCCCATCCACCTACCCCAAATCTTTGCTCCCCAGGAGAGAGCAGCTATTGAAAACCAGCAGGAATGAACTTTCCAGCCAGTGTCTGTCTCTGGCTTCTGCCATTTTTATACTTCCTAGACAGATTCAGAGTACTCTAGTCCCCAGAGACAAACATCCTATGTATGTATACAAGGGGAACAGCAAAAATAATACCGCTGGTCATCGATCACCGCGGTCACCTTAGATCTTAAATACTTACACTGTTGCCTTACCGTCTTAACCCTAAAGATAGATCTGTCACCCTCCCACCACCTCGAGGGACAACTGAGGGCTGGCTTCCACTCTGCCAGCCTGACCACATCATTCGATACCACCCACAGCCCTGGACGGTGCAGGCCTGCGGAGGCGGCCATTATCTGACCCTCCTGGAAACGGAAAATCTTTTTAGCAGCTGAGGTCCAAGCCTAACTGGCTCTGATAACCTTTGGTTAAAATAAAACTAAACTAAAACAACAATAACAAAAACAACAATAATAATCAGGTATGTTTGAACCCTGTAACCTTTAGAATAAGGGCTGGTAAGGGGCGGGGGTGCTGTCTCTCTTCCAAAATCATCATCCCTCCCGGGATGTACCAAGGGACCATGCAGCTAATAAGAGATGCTGGGGATGGAAGCTTCTCAGCCAGACTGCCAAACGGAACAGTAGGAGGTTCCAACAACAATAATTAGAAAGAAGAAAGAGAAAGAAAGAAAAGAAAGAGAGAGAGAGAGAGAGAGAGAGAGAGAGAGAGAGAGAGAGAGAGAGAGAGAAAATGGTAAAGGCCACCAGAGAATGGTAAAGGCCACCAAGTTCTGATAAATAAAAATCACACACTAACACACACTCTTTCTCTTTCTCTACATATATATAGATAACATGAATATTATATACAATAGTTTTAAGACTGAAAAACGGATGGCGGAAACAAAAGAAAGAAGGCCCTTAAAGGTGGTTGGTACCCTAGGAAGGAAGAACTGGGGGCCACATCCTACTCAAAGCCAGAGCCCTTCCTCTGCCTCCAGACAGAAGCAGTGGGCAGTAAGGAGTTCTAGGTCCTTAGGCACAGTTTGCTCTTTTGACCTCTAGGGGGAGCTGCAGGGCCAACAAAAACAAAAATCAGCACTTGTAAGCCAGTGCTGATTTTCTTTAAAAGAAATTTAAAAACAAAAAAGGCAAAGGCTGGTCAGCTGGCTCCAAGCTGAGATTCGGATGGTGGCCTCAACACAGTTCCTTTTAACTCAGGCCCACTTGAGTCCTGGGGAGACAATGGCTCGATTAAGTCCCCAACTGGTCAGTCAAGTAAATTATGGAAAGAAGCCTCCAAATGTTCTCACTTGAGCACCTACTCCCACCACCTCCGATCTGCCAGCAGCCCTCACTGCCACCCTCCTCTTCCCTTTCCAATGCCTGCCAGTGGCCAAACAGTGGGTGACTGGGGAACAGTGGAGAACCAAGATGGTGGCAGGTGGGTAATACCCAGGCCTAGCTCCTTTCAGACTTTCTCACAGAGAAATTACAACCCCTTATAATTGGCTGGAAACAGAGGGAAAAACAACAAGTCATCAGGGTAATAATACAAGACCCCCATCCAAACCCACAGAGGTCCCCAAAAAAGCAAACAGTCAGGTGGCCAAGGGCCTTGAAGAACCCAGTGCTCCTTTCTGACCTTGACCAAACCCCTACTCCCGAGTCAGTGCTCACCCTGAGGCTGCAAGAGACACCGCCCTAGCTTTGGCCTCTCAGCTCCAAGGGAAAACCATGAGTCAGGGAGAGGGCCTACCTTCCACAATACGTAAGGCAAGCCGCTTTTTTGTTTGTTTCTTTTGTTTTTTGCATAGTAGTTTAAACACAGTGAGGCTCCACCTTCCCCCACCGTGCCTTGTCCCTCTGCGTTGCCACTCGATCCAAAAAGAAAATCAAAATTTGTCTTTCCTCCCTCCTTCCATCTTTTCTCTCTTTTGGTAAGTGAAAAATCCTTGGGAGGTCCCTACCCAGGCCTGGAAAGGTTGCAGAGGCAAACGGCTCCATCCTGGGCAGAGGTGGACCACCCCAAGCCCAACTTGGTCAGTGCTGGCAGAGGAGGGGAGGGCATATATAGCTCACGGCCAATCAGAAGAGCAGGTGGGAGGGTAGAAAAATATATTATACCACACCTGGGGCCCCGCCCTCACCCGAGAGTTTTATATAAAAACACCTGCTAGGAATAATTCTTTGGAGCTCAAAGTGGCTCAGCTTAAGGGAAAAGGCACAGTTAACACTGCATCATCCGGACAGAAGTCTGCATTTGTAATGTGGAGAACAATAGAAATTGAGAGCACCATTCCTTGGGTGGGTGGATGGAGAAGGGGCACTGGTTGGTGGTGGGCGGAAGGAAGGAAGCAGCAGTCCCTTGGGGCCTCCAGAGGAGGGAAGGCAGAGGAAGTCTGTGTGGTGAGGACTGGAGTCCCACTCCGAGGAGCTTTCCTGGCCCCATGGGGAGATGGGTGCAGAGGCCCCATCACCAAGACCACCAGGCGCAGGGGGCCTCAGTCATCAGCTGACCATGGGCTCCACATCCGCCTCCCGCTCAAACTCATCCTGGATCTCGTCTGTACTTCCTGAGTCACTGCTGGCCACAGAGCTAGGGGACGGTGAATTCCTGGAAGACATAAGAGAATGGGGGATGATCAGAGGGCAGCCTGAGGACACCAAGAGGGGCTCGAGGAGTGGCAAGGGCTGAGCAGCCCTTAGATCCCATAAGAAGCCCTTAGATCCCATAAGATCTAACCTCAGAGGGAGATCCTGCCCTTGCTCTTCCCTTAGGATCCCCTAAGCTCACAAGTTGAACATGGCACTCGAGACTTCTTGGGACCCCTTGCACAAGCCTCTAATTGCTCTGGGTGCCAAAAGTCCCTTGGGAGCAGAAACCATGGATCAAGCTTGGTTCTTACCTTCCAATCATCTAACACAGGTCTGGGCACACAGTAGGTGCTCGGTAAACCCCAATTAAGTCAGGGCTCAAAGGGAGGCCATACTAGATAGTGGTTAATAGCATTGAGTTCAAATGCTGGCTCTATCGCTGAGGAGCTGAGGAGCTTGGGCAAACTCTTGAACCTGCCCAAGTGTCTGCCCCTCCATCAGAACAACAGAGATCATGACAGTACGATCCAGGGGATTCCACGAGCTAAAGGCAGGACCCGCTGAGCCTAGGGCCCCCCACGCAGCTTCCCACAGAGCTGCCGCTCCCTCTTTTACAGCCTGAACCACAGCCTGCAGGACTACGCTCATAATGAGAGAAACAATGACAACTAACATTTATTTGTGCTTTGGGCCAAGCATTTTACACATATCGTCCCATTTTATTAGTAGCACATCTGCCTTCCTAATGAGGCTGCGTGTTCCTCAGAGGCAGGGACTCTGTCTCTATGTTTTGGTGTCCCCCAGCAAATAAAAGGGGTCTAATGCATGTCAGTCTCCTGGGGACAGACCCATCTGGCCCTGGGTTGGAAGAGGAGAAAGAGGTGAAATTGCTCCCTACAGACAAATGTGAGCCCCTCGGGAATGGCGCATGAGATGGGTGCGTCATCTAGCACATGGCAGGTAGATGACTAATATTCATTATCTGGATCGATGGACGGACACATGGTGTGAGCAGATGAAACTGACCCAACTTGTAAGTTACAGCCCCCACAAATTAACCCCCAGAACCCAAGTGCTGAAGCCCCAGGGAGGACAAGGCCGGGCACCTGTCTGCTGAGCCTTTGATGAGCCGGCGGCAGGTCTCCATCTGCACATCCAGGCCTCGCTTCATGCTGCACATCTCCATGTACTCGTGCAGGTGTCGGTTCATGTCACTCTTGGCTGTGGCCAGCTCCAGCTGAGAGGAACCAACATGGGTGGAGGGTGAGGCCCAAGTCATCCTTGTAACAAAACCCTCAGCAACTCCCTCCTCACATCGTTGGTGGTGGCAGCATCAAGGCCACCTCTGGACATCATACCCTTAGGGCCCTGCCTCGGTTTCTATTCTCTACATACTGGTCCATGGCCTCTAGAACGGCTTTGGTGAAAGGGAAATAGTTGCTTAGCAACCACAAGGGCCGCCTTTCCTGATGAAGGCCACCTCGTTCCGCCAACCTCACCCGCCCAGCACCTCCGCAGTCCTCTCTATGGACTTGATCAGAAAAGTCTTCACGTCTCTCATGTTTCTGGCCCTTCTCCTCTACCAGATGATGATACGCTCCCCAAGAAAGGAGCTTCTTTTCTTTCCTGCATGACACCAGCAGGGACTCTCACTGATAGACTGTGGCCAAGTACACAGACTCTCGAGCAGATAGGGTTGGGCTCAAAAGCTGCTTGCTGGCTGGAGGCCTTGGGCAAGTCGCTCGGTCTCTTTTAACCTCATGTTCTCTTCTGTAAAATGAGGTGCATAGTACCTCCTGCATCGGGTGGAGATGCCTAGGTACCTGCAGGTCCATGCCTAGGGTATATGGAGACTAAGGAGGGGATACTTGTAAAGGTCGTAGTCAGTGCCTAGGGTCACTCAATAGCACTCAAATGTTAGCTCTTGTTAGTTTGGGATCACCAGCTCAGTTGAATAAGAAAAAACACCTCTCTGGGGCAGACAGGATCACCACCCTCTTTATACGGATTAGGAAACTGAGGCCCCAAAAGGAGAATGACTCGCCCAGCACCGCACAGGGAATGGGTAGGCCTCTGATTCTCGAGCCTGTGCCTGCCCCAGGCTACCAGCCCCTGCCCACACGGTCGCTTATTCACTGGGGATCCCGACCATGTGACCTCAAGGAGCTTCCCTGGGGGGCTGCACAGCCTGAGCCCTCACCTCGATCTGGCCTATCGTTTCCTGGTACTCTTTGTCTCTCGTCTTGAAGAAGGATTCCGTCTCATGGATCAGGTTGCCTAAGTTTTCCTCTTGCTGGGGAAACAGAACAAAGGGGACAATTTAACTGGGCGGTGGGGGAAAGAACAGGAACAAGGGACAATTGAAGGAAGATGCCCATCGGTCCCCACCTCCCGGCCTTTGGGAAGCCAGCCCCTGGGCTCACCTCGCCCGGCAGGTCGATGGTGGGGTTGCAGTTGGTGAAGTCCTCCCACAGCAGCAGCGTGTCTTCATTCTCTTCCCATGTCAGGCTGTCACAGTCATCATCAAAGTCAAAAGTTTCCCGCCTATGGGGGTGACATGGGAAGGCATGACTGAACAGGAGCCAGGCTCCTGGGGCCAGGACCAGGGAGGAAAAGGGACATTACTACAGTACGGCCCTCCAAAAGGACAGGGGTGGTGCAAAGGGGACACACGCCTTATCTTGAAGTTTAACTCTTTTAAAATGCAGACTGTTTTTACAAACTCTTTATTACAACTGAAAATGTGTATTTTTTTTTTTTTTAGGATGCCAGGGTTTATAATTAACGGAGACTAAATGTGTCTTCCTCCCAAGTCCAGTCTTGTAATTTTTTCATTCGTTTAATAGCTCATTTCTCAAGCCCCTGCTTTGCATGAGGCGGTTTCTACGATCTCTGCAACATGGAAAGGTTGCTATTCCTACTCCCGTTTTACAGCTGAGGAAATTGCAGCTCAGAAAGGAGAACTCATTGGTCCAAAGTCACACTGCTATAGCCTGTAACAGAAACAGGCTGAAAGCCAGCTCTTTCTGTTTCCTACATCTCTTCCTTCCCCATGGAAACATCACCAGACACCCACAATATGCTGGGCACAAACTGGTCGGTAAGCACACATTACAATGCACGTCATTCCATCCTTGCAACAATCCTAGGAGGCAAGCATGATTATCATTCCCATTTTACAGATGAGGAAACTGAGGCTCAGAGGGATTAGATGGACTAGAATAATACATGCTGGGAATAGGGTCTGAATTCAAAGCCTGGGTAATTTCGGGGCTTCTTTATTCACCAGAACTTCAAGTGGGGTGACAGATCATACGGTTTTGTCTGGGACTGAGGGGTTTCTGGAGACGCGCGGTTATCCCAACTGGAGGGATGATCACTAAAAATCATTCAGCTCAACATACCCACCATTCAGATGGGAAGGCTGGTGTCCACGGGAGTTAAATCACTTGACCGAGAGAATCGGCCAAAAAGGAAGTCAGTGTCCCAGTCTCCAAATGCCCGTCCCAGGGCTCCCCCACTGCCTACACCTCCCCCCGCCACCAGCTCCCTCCTGGATCTTCCCAACCTCCCCACATGGTCCAGGCTGGGGGCCACTGGGCAGGGCCCAGGAAGAAAGAATTTCTGGTAAAAAGCTTCCTAGAGCACCCCCTGAAAGCAGGTTCCCGCCAAAGAGCAGTTCCTGCTGGAGTCTGTGGGTGGCTCTGTGAGCCCAAGGAGCAGAGCTGGGGCCAGGGCTGCAGCCGCAGGCGCCACTGGCCTGGGCTAGCTCCAGATGAGGCACGCCCGGCGGCCGGCAGTCACCGCATCACAAACTTGCCTGCTGACTTCACTTCCTTCCCGGGCTCTGGGATCTCAAGAAAACCCCGGCCGAGGAATGAGAAGCCAGAAAAGACAGGAAGATAGACCAGACAAAGGGCTCAGAAGAGATCCTCACCACCACCACCGCCCCGCCCCCCACAGATCTGGAGGGTGGGGCGGAGGAGGAGGGTTGGCAGAAAGTAGCGAAAGTAGCAAATTCCTCCCCTTTTCCTTGGTCTGAAGCCCGAGCAGCAGCCGATGTAGATCAAAACAAAACAGCCCTGACGGGGTGCATTATTCAAAGACTTCAGAGGAACTGGCTCGGGTCTCAGCCCATAGCTGGCGGGAGATGCCCCTGGGAGGGGCCAGGACCCCGCCTAGGGTGGGGTCAGCATGGCCTTGGCTAGAACTGCAAGGGTGGAGGGCTGATCAGAGAATTATTTTTTAACTTAGGCAACTTCACTCCAGATGGACTGGATACTGAACCCAGTTCAGACCTGTCGACACTCAGGTGCCCGTTCGTGCAGCATTGGGCCTGGCAGCATTGGAACCGTCTTTCGTACACACGGGAGCACTCGGCTTGGGAGGATGCCCCTCTCAGCTCACCCACGACTCCATTTCTGGGCAGCCGAACGATTCTCTGGCGACAGTCCGGCCTCAGGCTCAGAACTGCCCAGGCCAACAGCATTCAAGAAACCTAGACTCAACTGGAGGTCCTCTTCCAAAGCCCCTCTTGTCAGCAAAAGATGAGGACGTGAGGTGTGGGGAGGATGCTGAAGAGAAATCAGGAGTCTCGGAGTCTCCTTGTCACCCTCAAATAGCAAACACCCCAAACACAGCCCCGTCTCAGCTCTGTTTCAGGAGCGGCGAGCAGTGGGAAGTGTGGGGCAAACAAACAGCCGCCGCCGGCCCCAGCCGGCGTCCTCACTGAGTCACCTGGCTCCGACTGCAAGGGGACGAGGACAGGGACGGTGCTGCAGACAGGGCAGAGGGACAAGTCTTCCAAGCACGAAGACATCTGGTTGGGGACCAAGAGTCGGGCGCCGAGCTCGGTCCCAACTCCTGGCTTGATCCCACTCTGGGCCTCAGTTTCCCCGTCTGTATAGGAAGTGGCTGGGCGGAGTAGTCTTTGGACTCTGCAATTCTAAGCCAGCCCCAGGGCTTTGCAGGAAGTG
>NW_011889155.1:726986-729661 GCF_000151845.1 Pteropus vampyrus
GGCTGCTTCCAGCCCAGGCCGCCAGTTTGCCCTTACGATCTCGGGAAATAGAGAGGAATACTCACAGCTGATTAAACATGCGTTTCATCTCGTCTGTGATGTTCATGGAACCGACCTCGTCATCTGAGAACCGGTTCGCCTCCCCATCCTGCTCGGAAATGTCTTCGTCCGAAGTCACCTTACGCTCTTTCTTTTTGGGGACCACCTGACCCGGAAAGAAAGAGATTAGGTAACTAGAAGGCTCTGCTAGGATGGAGGGTAGGGGTGAGCTGGGAAGGGAGCTGGCATCCCAAGGGATGGATGGAGGGTGGCTGGGGCCAGCCACTGCTGCGAAAGATGCACAGGTCTTCTAAGAAGCAGGCGGCATTAGCAGGAAGCGTGAGGCGGGGAGACATGCAGGATGGAGGATACAGACAGCCTGGACCCTTCCCTGCCCTGGAGGCTAGGCTGGCTCGGCTCACTCCTTCACCAGAGAAGCAGCCCCAAGTCTGGGGAGAGGAGCAGGCTAGACTGGGGCTCAGGCGCCTGGGAAATCTCAGAGCCAGCCAGAGAGACGGAGAAGCCCTCGTGGAGGCCCAGACGGCTCCATACCTTCCGGAGCCCTCCAGCTCACATGCAAAGGCAATAGGCGGGTGGCCCCAGGTTCACCAGCTCCCTCCACTCCAAGCAGACAAGACATGAGCGAACCAAACGGAGGCTGAAATGGTCAGGAGGTGGACAGAGGGCCCAAGGCAGCCCAGATCTCACCCCGCTACACACCCGAAGCCACACACTAAAGCAACGACACACCGTATTGCCCTGCGCTCAAGCAAAAGCCAAACCACAACCCAGACTCAAGAAGCAGCCTTTGGAGAATGACACGTGCCCTTCAGGTAGCTGGACTTGCCCCCCAAACCCGCACCAGAGGACAGCTGCCGGGGAACCCACCGCCTTCTCTCAGAGCACACGCTTGCTCATTGAGCGGAGGGGTGGGAGACTGACCGCCTCTCCGGTGGGAATGAAAAACAGTCAGAGGCCAACAGTTCCTCCTCGGAATTCTGAGGCTCATCTGCCGGGGCTCAAGCCAGCTCGCCCTGTGCTCCGGCAGCCTGGCTAGGGCTCCCCGACCATGGCAGTGGTGCCCAGTTTCGGCACCCAGAGAAAGGGGCAGGAAGCGGGGCCAGCGCGGGCTAGTGGACAGAGCCCTGGCATTCTGGCCCCCAGCTCTGACATTTCCCCCTTCGAGCCTGTCATGTCACAGCCCCCCCAACCCCCCCAGGTAAGTGGCCTCCTCAGCCATAGGATGAAGCCGTCAGCCTTGATGATGGACTCGGACGAGCCTGCGAGTCTACGAGTACCTGCTTCTGTGTTCTCCTGGGGAGGCTAGAGGGTAGAGTACGCACTAGCTCTGGGGGGAGGGGGAGGGGACTGGGCGAGATGTGAGGGAGATAGAGGTTGGCCAGGCAGGGGTCAAGGCCGGGACTCTCTGGGAGGGTGGCCGTGGCAGGTGGGAGTGGCGGCTGGTGAGCAGGGTGGCCCTAGTCACCTGGAAGATCTTGGACACGTCTTCCGAGTTCCGCTGCTGTGCGACATCGCACAGCTTGGCCGTGATATCGATTCGGCGGCAGATGTCCATGTCCACCTTCATGGCCTTTTCTTGGATCTTTGTGTCCAGATCTGTCATGGGCTGCAGGGAGGACAGCAGGGGTTACGTGAGCGAGGGACAGAGCAAGCATGGGGGTGCGGCTCGCTCGAGGCTCCTGCCGGGCAGACGAGGGAGACCCCTAGGTGTCAGGTGGGAGGCCCCGGAGTCCGAGGGGGGCCTTGAGCTCTTCCTGGGCGTGAAGGGTTGGGCCAGCGCTGCTCAGCTTGGGGCAGGGGTGGAAGGGTCGTGGGAGCTAAAAGCTCCGGCGCCGAGTGGACAATGTGAGACCGTGTTTGCCGGTCTCCCTAAGGGCTGGAAGGCGTCCTCTCAGCAGACACAGTGTCAGTGTTTATTTTGTTCGAGCAAAGGAAAAAGAAAGACAGCTCCCACTGTTGAAGGACTTCCCTCCCTTCCCACCCGGTGTACCCCACCTGTCCCCCGCACAGAGGTGCCTGCCAAGGTGGCTCTCTCTCTCCAGGATTCTTCCCACAGCTGACATCGGGGGGCTGCCCAGGACAAAGGGGGGTCCCCCTGGACCCCAAGGAGAGGAAGCAGGTGGCCTCCACCTGGAGCCCCCGGATGGCTTCTTCCTGCCACACCCAGCTTCACGCCGCCCCTCAGGAGAGAAGCCACACCAGGCTGAGTCATTCATGATCGGTCTCCTTCTCCTTTCTGGCAGCTCTCCCTACATACTGCCCGCTGCTCGAAGGTGGCAGGAAACCCAGGTCCCCAGCAGGAAAATGTCCTTGAGTGCCAACAGCTCCCCCCACCCACAGTTACTCAGAAGGGATCATCAAAAGGATGCACACGCTGGCCTTCCTCAACTTTACAAAGCGACCCCGAGAAGGCCGCTGGCCTGGGGAGCCTCTCGGCTGGCACAGGGCCTCCCTCAACCTGTGCCCAGACACTGAGCCCCACGACCACCACCCGCCTCATCATGGCGAGCTGGGGAGAAGTCGGAGCCAACACACACAGACCATCGGAGGAGCCCGGGGAAGGGCAGGATGGGTTAAGCGGCAGATTAATGCATCTCTACTCAGACCAAGGGAAG
>NW_011889155.1:730836-737973 GCF_000151845.1 Pteropus vampyrus
GAGGAGCAGGGCACAGAGCACAGAGCTACGGAGCCAGAAGAGCAAGGGAAGGTCCCCACGCCCACCGTGGAGAGCACGCCTGGGCTGGAGCCCCCACTGGCGACATGCCTGCTAGCATGGAGCAAATGCCTCTCCGAGGTGTTTAGCCCCAAGTCAGTTCCTGAAAACTGGGGGAGGGGGGCTTAGAGACCATACAGTCCAAGCCTTAGATGGGGGAAAGAAGGCAGGAGAGGGGAGTCACTGGCTCAAGGTCACCCCGAAAGCCAGGACAGCACCAGGGCTTGGGCCTAGGCTTCCTGACTCCTACACCCAAGATTTTCCGGGCTGGTCCCTGCCTAGCTCCGAAGCGGGGGGCCTCTTGGCTCCATCGAGGAGAGACTGAGGCAGTAAGAGGTAACACAGAGTAGGGGCTATGCTGGGAACTGCCCCCAGCTTTGCCCCCTGAAGACTGTGCTCCTGGGCCACGTGGCTCTCCCAGAGCCTCTCCCGGGTGGGACCCCTGAGGGCTCTTACCTCCTGCAGCGTGTCCACCACGGTCTGCAGGTTCATGCGCTTGGCAAGCTCCTCCTCCCATCTGCAAGAGCCAAGAGAGACAGGTGGTCAGCGGAGGCCTCAGACAGTGCAGGCACCCACCCTGGGTCTGTCCCCAGGCTGCACAACGAAGGCACAGCAGTGACTCCATCGCTGCCTGCCCTCCAGGAGTTCCCAGTGTCGGGGTGGTGGTCGGGAAGGGCGAGGACAGCCAGGTTAACGCACGACTATAATACCAGGTGGTGGTGACAGGTGTCATGTCCAAGGCATGAGCCAGGGAGACAAAGGCAGGAGAGACTGCCACCCCCTTCATGAAAACTGTAAAGTGCTGCGCACGTGTGTTGCTCCTGCTGTTGCTCCGAGAGGCAGTATCAAATCGAGGCTGGCACTCAGGAGCCAGGCCGCAGCCAGCACCACGCTCAGGCTCCTCTTGACACCCGCAAGATAGAAACTTTCACTGTGCTAACTCTTGCAGTCTTTAGTCTATGTGTCCTGCAGCCTACCCTTGCAAAAAAGGTATCTCCTACGTAGCTATTATCATTCCTGTCTTACAGATGAGGAAACTGAGGCTCAGAGAGGCTAAATGTCCTGCCCAAAGACACATGGCGAATTAGCGGGTGGGACTGGATTTCAAACCCAGGTCTGTTTTATTACATTGAAACAAAACAAAACAAAAAATACAGCTCTCACTTATTTAGCAGTTACTACGTGCCAGGCCCTGTCCTAAGCGCTTTACATGCATTATCTCATTAGTGCACATGCTAGTTGAAGCTAGACAGGAAAGGATAGAGAGAAGGCACAGTGTACCCCCAGCCATCACTGGAGGTAGGATGGAAGGATAATCAATACAATCACCATAACAATACCAGCTGCAACTGAGTGCTTACTTCATACCAGACATCTGTTCTACAGCGATGTAACTCGATCCTCATAACAACCCGCTAGCACAGGTGCCTCCATGACCCCCATGTTACTGGTGAACGAAGCAAGGTACAGAGTCAGGTCTCGCCCAAGGTCAGGGTGAGGACAAATGGAGCCAGGACTCAAACTTAGGCTGGAGGCTCCAGACTGAGTGCTTGTAACCCTGCCGGGACCCCCATGGACCCGTGACCTGTCAGAGCCCTAAGTGGCACCCCCGCCACCCAGATCCCTCTCACTCCCCAGAGAAAGCCGGGGGTGGGTTCCTTTCTCCCCTCCATCCTGAGACACACAGATGAGCGTCTTTCCTTCCTCACCCCACTGCCACCTCCCTACATGGCCTCAGAGCGGGCAGGTCTGGAAGCCTTTTAGAATGTTGTTGGGGCCAGCTAAAAATAGGCCGGAGGAGAGGGATGGATGAAGAGTAGGTTACGTCACCAGCTTTTGGAAACAAGAGAAAACAGATACTGTTTGCACACACAGAGGAAAATTCCTCCTCTCTCCCACGTGAGATGAGATGGCCCAGGCCAGGGCTACCGGAGGACACACACATGCTCCCCCTCCCCGCCACGTCCCTTTGGTCTTTACCAGCCCCTGACTTTGGTGGCCAGGCCTAGGTCTGCTGTGGGCCACAAGATCCAGAACCTAGAGGGCAATGGGACTGGGCAGGGGCTCCTGCCAGGGATGAGGGACACAGAGGAAGCTCAGGAGGGGCAGAGAGGGAACCTAAGGGTCTCGCTCTGGTGGGACCATCTCACTGAACACCTTCATTGTACAAATAGGGACACTGAGGCCCAGAGTGTGCCAGGAATTTTCAAGGTCACCCAAAAGTATGTCAAGGGCCAGGCCTGAAGTCCAGCCTGGGGCCCAGCATGGGGCACAGGAATCTGGTGTAGGGGGAGAAGTTCACAGGCCACCCTCGCCTCCGCCCAGCGGCAGGGGGCATCCGGGGCTTCCTTCAGGAGAGGCCAAGGCTCAGAACACAGGTCCCTAGCTGAATCATCTCTCCTGGCCACGCCGCTCTGAGCAGGGGCAGAGGACTTGATTCCAAAGCCACTGGGCAGAGCAGGTAGGTGCAAGGGAGGGCCCGGCCTCGCGACCGCATCTTGCAGCAACAGCAGGAGCGGCAGAGGAGGGGGCATGCGCCCAGGGGCATCTCACCTCACTCCCATACACCCATGTCCTGGACGGGCTCCTGGGGGTGAGACCCAGGTCCCTCTCACTTTTCCTGTCAGCAACCTTCTCGTGAGGAAGGCAGGGCAGGGGTCAACAGACCCAGAGAAAGAAAGCGGCTTGGGGCAAGTCAACCCAGAGCGAGAGCACAAGCCATGTCATTGGGTCTCCAGACACGCCGGCAGCAGCCACGGGTTGGCGAGCACATCCGGGTGCCACGGACTGGGCTCAGTGCCTTGTACACTTATCTCATCGGCTTTCATGTGAACTTTTAACCCTCTCGGGTAAAGAATTTTTCTCCAAACCCATTTTGCGGATAAGAGAGCTGAGGTTCAGAGAGGTGAGGTAACTTGTCTAAGGTTACACAGCCAGCAGGCAGGGCTGGGACTGAAGCTTAGCCCACGCTCTAAAGCAACATGTCTCGAACTGTGACACGCGTGAGAATCACCGAGGGATCTTGCTCACATGGAGACCCGGATTCAGCAGGTTTGGGGTGAGGTGAACACCCTGCATTCCTAATGAGCTCCCCTGCAGATGGCACTTTGAGTGACCCCATGCCTCACTAGTGTTTCTAAAATGCACCTCAGCAGATGAGCTCCCACAAATGATTTCACGGGCCTTTTATCTCCAAAGCCAGGCTGGGTGGGCAGCCGGCACTCTTGGTCCCAGAAGACCGAGCACAGACCCCCGCGTACAAATGGCAGCTGGCTTGGCAGACAGAATCCACTGCCCACACTGACGTGCCTCTCATCCACGGCAAGAAAACCTGGCTCTGCCAGCTCCAGTGTTGACAGTGCAGAAAAGCTTTGCCCTTCAGCTGCTCTGGCTGACTGGGGTGAGTGGATGACGACAGGTGATGGGCTTCTTAAGACACCCTAGACATCCCACATTCACCGAGACTCAGCCCAGGGGAAGGGAGCACACAGCTTAACTGAGAACTGGTCCACCAAGTTGTGGGCTATGAAATTTCAACACCTGCTTCCCAGGCACAGTCCCCTCCTCGGATCAGGATCTGCCCACAGGAGTAAGGTTTTCGGCAGGATGGGTGTTTCAGGCAGAGGACCAGCATAAGCGAAATGGGGCAGCAGGAAGGCCAGGGAGTAGTTGGCAGCCACCGAGAAGGGGACACAACTATTATGGGTCAGGGACTGGTAGATGTCATGTCCTTTACCGCTCGCTGTCACAACTCTCTCTCCCAATCTACCGATCAGCAAAGGAGCTCACTCAGTGGGCTGTTAAGCTACAGAGAAACCCCCTCCCCATTTCACAGGTAGGACAACGAAGGCCAAAGGCACAGAGACAACTTGAGCCAGGGCCAAGATAGCCTCAATCACTTAGAACCACCCTGCCCGCCCTGACCCAACAGCTCACAAAACTCCCAAATGTCTCCCTCTTAAAGTGTTGGATAAGAGAAAGTAGAAGAGGGACATTTACTGGTCACCTTCTGGGTGGTGTCCACCATGTGAGGCATTCGTACACACATAAAATACAACATACCACTCGACCCTTTCCTAAGCATCATCCCCATTTTACAGATGAGCAAACAGAGACTCGGAGGCACCTGGATTCCCCGGTCCTCCATCCTCCTCAGCCCCTTGAAACCCTATTCACCCTCTGCTCAAGGCTCTTCTCAAATGCCACATCTTCCCCAAGCCCCCAAAGCCACTTCAATTGTTTTCCCTCTTCAAGCTCCAGCTGCAGGCAGCCGGGACCCTGTCCTCCCAGGCGGCTTGGCAGTGATAGCTCACCATGCACGGCTCTCGTCCAAGGAGCCACCTATGATGCCAGGGACACAGAGGGACCACCTTCCATCTTCTCCACCTCCAAAAAGTGCTCAGGCACAGCCCAAGATCCGCTCGTGGCCCCCAGCACCCTCTCGCTCTCTCCCACTCCCACCAGCAGACACCCTTCAACAACCGTCTCATACCTGCGTCAGCCCCTCATAGCACTCACCGTCCACGATGCTCACAGCAGCCTCTCAAGCGGGCAGGATAGATAATGACGGGGCGGATGACGATAATAGTACAAACAGAGCAGCCGACACGGGCTGAGTGCTTACGAAGTGCCAGGCACCGTTCTTAGGGGGTTCACATGCATAATCTCATTTAAATGCGTTCCTCGGTAACCACTAGGTGTGATTATCATCACCATGCTACTGATTGAAGCTCAAGTCCAAAACCATTACCCCAGGTCACACAGCCAGGAAAGTGGGGCTGTTTCTATTTCACAGGAGAAAACTGACCCTCAGAGAATCATCCAAAGTGAAGGCCGAAGGGATCAGAGTTTACCTCATCCAAACCTCCAAGTGTACAGATAAGCAAACAGGCCCAGCATCACACAGGGAGTGAGTGACACAGAGTGCTCTCCACTCCTCCGGCCCAGGCCAGAGCTCCCAAGGAAGGGTCGTGAGTCCGGGCCCCAGCTCTGCCTCCCCCAGCATCTGCCGCCATCTCTCAATGAGATAGAGTGTGGGCACAACACACCCCAGGGACACTCAAGAAAAACCACTCTGCTCCCACACTCTCTGACAGTCATGTGACCAGCCCCCAACCACAGGCTTGTTCTGGCTGGGCAGACCTCAGGGCACATCTCCTGGTCATTCCAATCCCTCTGGTGACCAGTGCTCAAAGCCTCCCACTTCCTGGAACCCTGAACTGAATGTGAAAATGGATCCCAGGGAGGAAGGGGCCAACACGGGCCTCCCTGTGACCCCTTGACCTCCAGGCATGATCCAGCACATGGGACCAGGGCGGGAGGCTGGACAAGGGCAAGGTAGTGCTGGAGGGCCTCGAGCTAGGGCAAGGATAAGCGGGGGCTCAGACCATGGAGTCCACAAAGTGGGAACTTGGACGTGTGTGTGGGGGCAGCACAGCAAAGCCCTCCAGCAACCATCTCAGGAGGTCTTAGGCACTCTGTCCTGGCCTGGGGGAGCATAGGGGGAACATGGGTGAGAAGCCTGTTCCAGCGGGGAAAAGAGGTACGGGGCGAGGGGGGTGGCGCCATTAAACAAGTCATTAGAGAAGTTGAGTCTCAAGCTGGGGGTCCAGGCCTTGTAACAGTCCAGAGAAGTGGTTCTAGTGACTTTCACTAGGCTCACTGCCGTACTCCCTGTGCCTACAACCCACCCACTCTTGGTAAGGAGTCAGATACTTGCCGTATGGATTTGTTGAACGAATGAATACATGATGAATAATGAGTGAATGAGTGAATGAGTGAATGAATGAATGAATGAATTCTAAGTACAACCACTTCTCAACCCTCCCACTTGCCCCTTCCCCAGCCAGGAGCACCCTTGTCTCCACGGCCCCAGTCTGGGGGCTCCCTGGAGCTGAGTTCCCAGCACAGGCTCTCTGCTCAGCTCCATCCACCCCTCCAAAGCCTCTCCAGGGAGAGGCCAGGCCAGGCCGGGGGAGGGACAGCCAGGGCAGGAAGCAGGCAGGGGGAAGGGGAAGCTTTTCTCTCCTATTTCCCACAGCCCTCCAGCCAGGGAGGGAGGCTGGGATACCAGACAATGAGCATCGAGAGAGGAAATGACAGCACAAAGGACACTGAGATCTGGGGCCCAGGCCACCATCTTAGCAGAAGGAGCACACATGTGAGGCCAGTGGCCAGGAGGGGGAGGTGACAGCCAGATGCGGTCTCCCTGCATTCCTTAGGAGCCTCTGCTGTGACCACGTGATAGATGAGAAGTCTCAGCAGGCCACTAGGGGGATGGGATGGGCCGCTTCAAAGTCAGCCCCCACTCCCAGCCAACACTCAGGGCCAGTGCGCCCCCTCCCCCATCAGCTCACGATGACACACAAACCCACAGGAAAGGGGCTGACAAAGCCTGGCTTACTGAGGGACGACGGAAAGCCGAGCTGAAGTCACTGGCAGAGGGACTGACTCACAGATTTTTCACTTCCTGTGCAGTCAGAGAAAGAGGCTCCGGGACTCCAGCTTCAAACGAAAGTGGGTGCAGCCCCAGCGAAATGATCGAGGCTCCAGGGGCAGCCCTGGGGCTTCTGGGGAGAAAGTCCTGGGTAGCGAGACACTGGGTTCTTATCCTGCCACCCCCAACCACTTCCCAGCTGTGTGAACCTTGGTCAAGTCGATTACCCTCTCGGGGCCTCGGTTTCCCCATCTGTGAGATGGGAAGCATGGAACCCCTTTTGAAGGCAGTTGTGACAACTCCATGAGGGACTCAGCATGGGTGAAACATCCAGCCCACCCCTGGCACAGAGCAGACAATCTCAGCGGCCCGTTTTGAAGTGCAGAGTGCTGTGGCTGGCTCCAGCAGCCAGACCTCCGAGAGCTGGGAGGAGGCATCTCAGGACTGGTCCACACCTTTCCAGGAAAGGCGAGCAGAGGCACACCCAGGCCAGCTCACTCAGGTGAGGGGAAGCAAGCTCAGGTGAGGCTGGGCCAGAGCCAGCAGTGGAAAACTTCAGTCCAGGCCAAGCGTGGGCCTGGTCTCTGGCAGAGGGCAGATGGGTGGAGGCCATGGGGAGCTCACCCCACTGCAGCACAGCTGGG
>NW_011889155.1:738023-757301 GCF_000151845.1 Pteropus vampyrus
GGCCACCATCTTAGCAGAAGGAGCACACATGTGAGGCCAGTGGCCAGGAGGGGGAGGTGACAGCCAGATGCGGTCTCCCTGCATTCCTTAGGAGCCTCTGCTGTGACCACGTGATAGATGAGAAGTCTCAGCAGGCCACTAGGGGGATGGGATGGGCCGCTTCAAAGTCAGCCCCCACTCCCAGCCAACACTCAGGGCCAGTGCGCCCCCTCCCCCATCAGCTCACGATGACACACAAACCCACAGGAAAGGGGCTGACAAAGCCTGGCTTACTGAGGGACGACGGAAAGCCGAGCTGAAGTCACTGGCAGAGGGACTGACTCACAGATTTTTCACTTCCTGTGCAGTCAGAGAAAGAGGCTCCGGGACTCCAGCTTCAAACGAAAGTGGGTGCAGCCCCAGCGAAATGATCGAGGCTCCAGGGGCAGCCCTGGGGCTTCTGGGGAGAAAGTCCTGGGTAGCGAGACACTGGGTTCTTATCCTGCCACCCCCAACCACTTCCCAGCTGTGTGAACCTTGGTCAAGTCGATTACCCTCTCGGGGCCTCGGTTTCCCCATCTGTGAGATGGGAAGCATGGAACCCCTTTTGAAGGCAGTTGTGACAACTCCATGAGGGACTCAGCATGGGTGAAACATCCAGCCCACCCCTGGCACAGAGCAGACAATCTCAGCGGCCCGTTTTGAAGTGCAGAGTGCTGTGGCTGGCTCCAGCAGCCAGACCTCCGAGAGCTGGGAGGAGGCATCTCAGGACTGGTCCACACCTTTCCAGGAAAGGCGAGCAGAGGCACACCCAGGCCAGCTCACTCAGGTGAGGGGAAGCAAGCTCAGGTGAGGCTGGGCCAGAGCCAGCAGTGGAAAACTTCAGTCCAGGCCAAGCGTGGGCCTGGTCTCTGGCAGAGGGCAGATGGGTGGAGGCCATGGGGAGCTCACCCCACTGCAGCACAGCTGGGCGCGGGCTGCCAGCAGGTGGCCAGGGAGCGTGCTGTGCTGGAGCCAGTCTGCTGCCTGTCTCCCTGGGCTCTGCACTGCACGGAGGCACCACTGCCCTTCCCCCGGCCTCGCTGGTGCCCTGACTGGTGGGTTCTCCTCTAGACTAATCTGAGCTGGAGGAGGCAGCTGCTGGCACAGAGGCAGGGCAGGGGGGTCCTTCCTTCAGTGCACTGTCAAGGAGGCGGACAGGTAACAGATCAGAGTGGATGCTCGGGGCGGGCCTGAGCTGCTGGCGAAGACGGGGAGCCTCACCCCCTTAGCTTCTGCTGAGCTTAAAAATCACAACTGAGTCAACTTCCTCATTCCTCATCGCCCCCATGTTCTAATATCACAAACGATTCACATTTGTGGCAGAAAAAAATAATACAGATGAGCAAAAGGGCAGTGGGAGTGGGAGTGGGGCTGGGAATCCACGGGAACCCACTCCTCCAAGGGCGTCCACTCCGGGGCAGTGGGGTAGAGTGGAGTCTGCACCTCTGACTGCCCCTCCTCATTTGCTTTACTGTGAGTATCTTTCCTCTCCAGTAAAAGGAAGCCTGAGTCCCCCAGCCCACGAGCGAGGAGACCTCCCACGCCCCTGAACCCACTCTAACGGGGACCTGCCAGCCCAGCCTCACCTGCCCTCACCATACGCCTCCCTGTGGACTCTGGTGCCATCTGTACCGAGCCCCTGATCCCGGGGAAGGGACGCCTCAAAGGCGTGCCCATCAGAGGCCCAGCTGCCCAGCTGTACTGCACTGCTCAGAAGGAAATACAAATTAAATGCCAACTGATTGTCTCCGCAGAGGAGGTATTAATTTAATGTGAACACTTAACCAGGGCAGCCGATTCCATTATAGGCGGCTGTAATAGCCCGGGCAGGCCAGAGCACAGGCTGCAAGCCGGCGATGGGACAGGACTGAGCAGCCACCATATCAGCTGTGCCCCTCTGCCCAGCATGCTGCCACTGCACAGACACACACACACATCCGGACACACACAGACACAGACAGACAGACACAGACATACACACTGACACACACAGTCACACATAAGACACACACACACATCCAGACACACACAGACACACACATGCATACACAGACACACACACACACAGACATACAGACACACACAGACACACACATACATACACAGACACACACACAAAGATACACACATACAGACACACACAGACACAGACACACAAGCACAGACAGATACAGACACACATACAGTCACACATACACACACACATACACACATTGACACAGACACCCAGACACACACACACACAGTCACACATACACACACATACATACACGGACACACACACATGCACACATATGGACACACACATACACACACGCACACAGACAGACACACACACACACACACATATACACACACACCTGCTCTCAGCCCCCTCTGGCGATCCCAGTGTGCGAGGCCACTCAAGGTGGGCGGGGGTCTGATGTCCGTAGGGAAGCACCCCACTGAGGAGAGGGTTCTGGGCTGGGAGGAGGCAGAAGATCCCGGTTCGAGGCCTGGCTCTGTCCTTAATTCACTGCATGACCCCAGCACGTCCTTTCTCTGCCCAGGCCTCAGTCTCCCCATCTGCCTCCTCCAGATACGACATCTGCAATGCCGTTCACGGACCCTGGATGCGGTCCTTCCTTGCAGTCAGGGAAGAGGCCTCGGGGACGTCGTCTCCATCCGGAGTAGCTCTGGATGATGGTGCCAGGCCTCTGACTGCTGCCCTCGGCACCAATCACGAACAGCAGGGGGTGGGGTGGCAGCACGAATTGGTTCATTTGTCCACTCATTCCTTCCATAATCATTCCTGAGGGTTTGCCACGTGCGCTCGGGCCTCATAAAATAAATAGTTAGAGGAGTCTCTACCGACCCCACGGAGAAAGGCAGGCCAGCTGAGAAAACTGTCATCTCACAGGGGCCACTTACCAGGAAGTAAAAACCTCAGTTTCCTTCTCTGTAAAATGGGGGAGCACTCCTGCCTGCAGGGTCCGTGGACAGACTAAATGAGCTCACGTGCAGGTACGCAGGCAGCCCTGATGCATGACAGCCATTTTTATCACTGGTATTACCCTGCCTGCGCTGGCCTTGGGGAAGCGAGGGGCAGGTGGGCGGGTGAGGCCCAGGCCACCTAAGCAGGGACACCTCTCCTTCCTGCCCTGACCCTCTGGAGGTCTGGAAGCAACTGAGAGATGGCATTGAAATTCATTTTAACGAGTTTTCCCAGCAAGAAGGTGAAAGCAAGCCCTGCCCATGGTCTGTGGGGATCAGCTGTATGGGATGGTCCTACTCTCCCTACCTGTTTCTCTGTGACCAAGGGTACCCTCTGCAGGGCAGCTGGCTGGCCTCTGGCCACTCTGTGAGGAGCCGAGGAGACAAGAGGCCTGGAGAGAGGTGGGAGGGAGCGGCTGGAAAGCCCCTAACCGGACCCCATTCCCCAGGCCCACACAGCTTCAGGCAGCAAGACAGTCTGTACCATACAGGAAACCCTGTATCTGGTCTTGTCTCTGCCCTAACCTGCTGTGTGACCTTGGGCAAGTCCCTTTTCCTCCTCTAGTATCACTTCCCATTCTTAATGCAATGGTGTCAACTGAGTAAATTCTAAGGGCTCAGCCACCAGGCCAGAAAACGATGTCCACAGTCCCTGAACAAACACGCCATACTGACCACAAAGCTATCTAATAAACCACAGTCTCACAGCCAGCTGAGACAACAGTCTCCACGTTCATACTGATGTGCGTAGTGAAGGGCAGAGGGCAGAGGCTCTGGAGCCAGAGGAGTCTTGGGATCGAACCCCAGCTACACATCTTGCAACTCTATGACCTGGAACAAGCTACTGACCTCTGAACCGTGGAACAAACCCGACTTGTAGGGGTTTTTTGCAAATATTCGACGGACTCGTGTCTGACGGGTGTCTAGAACAGTACCTGGCATATCCATGAGCATGCAATCAGGGTCATCATCCTCATCCTCACGACAGACGGTCAGAGAAGTCCAAACAGACTGAGAGAGTGGTCCCAGACCACACGGCAAGTGACAAGGCCAGACTTGAACCAAGGATTGGCTCACCCCAAAGCCACTATGTTGCCATAATAATCATGTTGATGTTGATAATCATAATAGCTAGATACCACTGTCACCTGGATGGGTGACCAGGGACACACAGGGGTGGGGGTGGCAGAGGGAAAGAAAACAGATGCTGACAAGGCCAATTCCTCTACCAGAAAAACCCAGTAAATGTGCTGCTTCTACCCTCTATGGCCCCAGATGCACCCCAAGAATGAATGGCATGTGCCTAGCCCTTTGAGGTCTGTCCTGACAAGAGCCATCATGACAGCAGGTGAGACCAAGACAGGAGAGATGTCACCAGTCAGAGCCCAGCCCATCTCATGGTGCCACTCTGAGAAGCACAGAGCATGTAAGGGCACACTCTTCTAGGCCCAGAGAAGCCTCTGGTCTCCTGCTCCAAAGCCAGTCTGAGGTTTCAGCTGTTCATGTGAGTCGCTGTTCCAATTACCCAGCGTTCATATTTGCCCTGGTTCCAAACATCACTGTGAATTTGGTGTCATTTATTGAAAACACCTTTGGAGACCTGGCAGCTCTGCAGACGCCCCTAGGAGCTGTATGCTGGGCAGTGTCCTCCCTCAGTCCTCTGTCTAGAAACCACACCCTGAGTGAGCACTGCCCCCCGCCCCAAACCAGGCCACTATGAGAAGGAAAGCGACTCAACGAGCATCTCATGGCAAGGAGGAATCTGCATCCCAAATCGCAGGCCACCATGAGGTTTCTGGGGCACCAATTCCGGCCTCTTCCAGGCTTGCTATACTTTCATCACCTTCTCCAGGGAGCCCTTTGTGACTTCCCCAGGATGAGTTGCTACACCCATCCTGGCATTTCCAGACCTGACACTTGCCTTCCTCATAGCATCCAGGGTGTTGTAAATTATTTCTTCTCTGCTTCTCTCATGAGACTCTGCTCTCTCAGAAGAAAGGAGAGAACTTGCATTTATTGTAAAATGTTTATTATGTCACTTTACCCCCACCATAGCTCTGTGAGACAGGTGTTTTCATTCCCACCTTATAGATGAGAAAATTGAGGCTCAGGTGAAATGACTTGCTCCACATCAAGCCCACCTGACTCCCAAGCCTGAGCAGCCTCTCATAAGAGTGTCTCATCAGCTCTACCATGCCCCCATCACACTGCTCAGGAAACAGCCTCAAATGACCACGCCAGGTTCAGATGCACAGGTGTGTGCCCACAGGCCACACCCAGTAACTTGGAAAAGAGCGACTTAGCCAGAGTATTTGCTTACGGCCCTAGAACCTAGGCAGACAAAGGCCTTCGCTTTCCCCCTCCACTGGCCACAGAGGATCAGCCAGCAGCCCAAATACCATCCCACCCCTACAACCAGCTGGGGCTAGCTCATGACGAGCCAAAAAGGCAATGGGTTTGGAGTCAGACCAAACTGGGTTCAAATCCCAATATTATGGGCTACGTGCTTCTGAGCAAATGATTTCCTGGCCCTGAGTCTCCCCATTTGGTCAGCATGAAACAGGGATCATAAAGGCCCCCTCCTCGGGGTTGCTCCAGTCTGAAAGAGATGACAGACCCAGGCTCTGAATAAATAGAAGCTCCCCTGTCGCAAACTAGCTCTAAGGTCTGAGCTAGCACCCCTGTCTCTCTGGGCCTCAGTTTCCTCTTCTGTAAAGTGGTCTCGGTTTCTTTCTGTTCTGCCCCTCAATGGAATTCATGGTGGGCTAAGGCCGCAGTTTGCCATCAGGACCCCAGGCACTGAACGCAAAGGTCCCACACTGTCCCCTATCTGACTGAGATGCTGGGAGGGGGCAGGTGTGTGCCTCTGGCCAAACACTTAATCTCCTGTGCTCCAGGTTCCCGTCTTTAAGGTGGGGGCTAATAGAAGAACCTACTTGTGGGGCTAGTATATTAAATGAGTCAGGATGCATTAGCACTTAGCACAGAGCCCAGGTCCTAGTAAACATACAATAGATGGATGCTATATTAGCCACAAACGTGGTCTTTATGATGTCCTTCCCACCACGGAGAACGAGAGGCTCAGCTTGGGGTGGGAGCTCTGCTGAGTGGACTGGCCAGGGTCCCAGGTACCAGGTAGGATACCTGGGTGCTCAGCTATCAATGCCTGGTAACCCATAGGGCCATCCAACAAAGACATATGGGAAGGCTTCTCATCTCCCACATGTCCAATGCAGCGCCACGTCCCAGGGCTGGCACAAGACCTGGCACTGAAGACGCCCCAGGAAGTGTCTGCCGTAGCCTAATTCTGTCTGGCTATTGGCTTAGATTCCATCTTCTTTCCCCCAAGACAGACTCAACAATCATTTCCCAAGTGCCCACGCGGGAGCTAAGTGCTAGGCACACGGGAGTGAGTGAAGGGCATCCTCCTCCCACTGACGGAGGGGAGGGAAGCTCTGGGGCCCTCTCAGGCAGGACCTCCAGCCCCCAGCCTCGGGTCCTCATTCCCTCCAACCCAACAGGGCAGGAAGACCTGGGCACCAGCTGCTCATGCCCTGGAAGTGGGGGCAGGAGGGGGTGCTCACTCTGGGCTCTCAGGGCCGGGAGCCATCTTTACTCGGCTCACGAGTGAAGGAACCACATTCGAGATGCCCCTGCCCGTTGGTACCCAGGGCAGGAGGGAGTAGAGCAGGACTCCACCACCACACTGAAAACAGAGCCTGCGTCTAGAGAGAACCGGATGGCTAGGGGGTTGGAGGAGACTTGTCACTCTGTCCCTTTATCTTTTCTTTTTTTAATTGTAGCGAAATATTCATAATATAAAATTCACCATCCTAACCGTTTTAAAGTGTACAGTTCAGTGGCATTAAGTACATTCGCATTGTTGCGCGACCATCACCATCATCCACCTCTAAAACCCTTCATCTTGAAAAACCGAAACTCTGCCCCCATTAAACACTAACTTCCCATTTCCCCCTCCCTTAGACCACTGATCTAATGGGTCCTGCGCTATCACTCACAAATCCCAAAAATCTAAACACTGCAAGAACTTCTCAGTACACATACATTTGCATATTTGTCCAGTTATCTCTGCAGAGTGGGTTGCTGGGTCAAGGATGTGAACTCAGAAAAGGCTCTCTGCCGCTCTAAAGTGTTGTGTGGGACAAAGCTGTGCTCTCGAGGGGTTCAGCAGCTGCCGGAGCCTACAGAGCTGCCCAGGGAGCCAAGGAAAAGCAGGGACCCTGGGTCGTCATCCCAGCTCCTGCAACAACACTGATTTGTGTCTCAGTTTCCCTATTAGTCTAAAGGTTTGGGTGGAGGAAGACCCCACCATGAGCACTGTCCTTCTACACTGTCTCGGGGGTGGTACTCTGCCTTACCCAAGGAGCGAGGGCTGAGAGATGGGGCTCATCCAGAGAAAGGGACCCGATACCTATTATCTGAAAGGGTAGAAGTGCCCACCTGGTGTGCGATGAGCCCTGGAGCATGGCCACATGCTAGGGTGGGGTGAGACAAAACAGAATCCCCCATGGTACCTCCAGCCCAGGTGGCATCATACCTCCAGGGCCTTTGCATGTGCTATATATTCTGCCCAGAAGGTCCATCCTCCATGCCCCCTCTGTCACTTCTGTCTCTCCTCCTCATCTTATGCCAACTTTGAAGCCCAGCTTATAGAACCCTTTTCCACGAAGCCTTCCCCAATCCATGGTCAAGGTCAGGTGCCCCTCTTCTATCTCTTGCTACCAAGGTTATCTGTTCACCTGTTTGTCTCCCCTGCTTAACTCAGCTCTTGGAAGGTCAGGCCCATCTCTGGCTCCCATCTGCTACTCCAGCATGGAGCCTGGTACACAAGCACCAAATAAATGTTTGCTGGATAAAGGGTCCATTGAGTATCAACTCCAGGGACTTCCTTAAGAGATCCAATCTAGAGTCAGTACAGCACTGACTCACTGTGTGGCCCTGGACATGACCTCTTTGTCTGCCCTCCCCAAGAACCTCAGTTTCCCCCGACAACCTCCACAGTCCCTGCCAGCTCTCCTCTCCTCCAATGATCATCTTCACTCGTCTCCATGCCTGGGCTTACCTCACGTGGGACAGACGACAGGAAGGTTGGTGCTCATAGCTCTCCATCCCTGGACTTTGCCTTTCTATCCAGACCTCTCAAGACCCCAGAGACCTCTACCAAACCCCATCACTAGTGTCAGCCGGCAAACAGCCCCGCAGGGCTCCAGCTCTTGCTTGAGTCCAGAAACCAGCAGGGGGTCTGAGCACCCAGGCCAAGAACCAGAAGGCCCAGGGGGTCTGTGCCCAGGAGGCTAGGGGCCCCACCCAGATATATGTTTACAGCTTTGAGGAAAAATAGCAACTCCCAAGGCTATTTTGGAAACCTAATGTGCACTTTGGATCTCTCTGTTGTTTATTCCAAGTGACCATGCCCGCAGGTAAATGCAAGGCACTGCGGGTCTGCTGCTCAGTCTAATCCCTCCATCAAAGCCGCGCCGCTCACTCACTCAGGGCACACTTGTTCACCCGGAGACCCTAGGCAGACTGCCTTGTCTTCCAAGTTCCCCTCATTATCGGCAGCCTGGCAAAGCCCACCTGGCAGGAGTTGGCGCACCCCGTCCTAGATTTAAACTAAGGCTCTGCAGCCTCGAGCAAATCATTCTCTGGGTTTCGGTCTCCTTATCTGTGAAATGAGGAAGAAGGACCCCTGTCTGGATTAAATGAGGATCTGCAAGCACAGTCAGGCTTCATGTGTTATGGGGGAAAAAAATCACAGAACATGGGATCCCAGGATGTCAGAAGGGGAAGCTCAGAAGTCCAGGCCATTTGTAATTGAGATGTCTGATACTCAGAGAGGTGAAGTGACATGCCCAAGATCACACAGGCAGCAGCAGAGCAGGGGCTGGAGCCAGAGCCCATGTGCTTGCTACCCTGTCACCAGTAAAGAGGACATTCCTGAGTAATCACCAGGGAGGAAGGAGGGAAGAGTGACAAGGACCCAGGAAACCGATTAATCACACATGGGTTGGCGCAACTGAGGATGGGTCGTGGTAGGCACAGCCTGTACGTGCACCAACCTAATTGTCATAACTGGCTGGGACGGCTCCAGGCGCAGCTAGGACAGGTAACTAGACTGCAATTACCTGCACCAAGAGAGGGATTAGTGACTAAACACAGCTCAAGGGCACAGACTCATTACTTGATACCAGCCTCCTGTCGTCATGCAGCTCCTGAGATTCAATTTGATATGAACCAGTGGGGCAGGTGCTGGGGTGTCCCCCAACATACATATGCACGCATGCACGTGCGCACACACACACATACACACACACAAACATACGCACTCACATACACGAATGTTTCTCCCACCCATTCATGGAGCTGGGGTACCCAACTCAGAGGAGAGAAAAACCAATTCTCTACAGAGAGGAGGGGTAATGAAATGGAGGGGACGCCCAGGGAACCTTCTGTGACGGTAAAGCCCCTGGCAGAGTACTTTATTGGAGCCTCTCTTTTCCTCACCCCCATTCTGCTGACGGAGAAACGGAGGCTTGAGGAGGAGAGGTTACTAGTCAGGGCCGCATAATCATAATAGTTAACATTAGAAAGCGTTAGGCAGCATTAGCTCATTTAATCCTCACAACAACTTTATGAGATGGGTACTAACAGCATGCTCATTTTACAGATGAGAAAACTGAGGCCCGGGGAGGTGAAGCAACTTGTGCAAAGTCACAGAGCTTGAAAGTGGCAGGGCCAGGACTCGAATCCAGGCAGTCCAGCTGCAGAGCCCAAGCTCAGAACCACTAGACTCACCTGCCTCCTTGTGGGATGGCAGAAGCTGGATCAGAACATGGGGCTCTCTAATACCAAAGCCAGGGCTCCTTTCTCTGTGCCAGGTGGCCTCAAAAGGGGAGGGAGAAGGTCAGGAAGCATGTACCTCAGCCTGTTGGGGGTCAGGGTGGACTCCAAGTTGCAGGACCCCCAAGAGCGAAGTGCAGAGGCCCCCACCTTGTGCTTCCAGGCTAGGCCCCTCTCGGCCCTGGCTGTGGCCCCTGAAATGAAGTCCCCGCTCGGTCTGGGCCAGCCACTGGGGCTCTCAGATGGGCAGGGAGTCCTTCAAACACTAGAAATCATCCTGATGAGTCCCCCAAGGTGCCCAGATCCTGCCAGGTGCCCAGCCCAGGGGGAGGCAGAGAGTCAACAACCCCCAGCCCTGACGAGGGACCAGCACAAACCCGATTAGGGCTTCTCTTCTCCCTGAGGTTGATCCTCCAGCCACGTGATCCTTTGCCTGGACTCAGCAAGAAGCCAAAAATAAGATGGTCCAAGACAGGGAGAGAAGGAGCGGCCCGGGGGAACGGATGCACCCATGCCCTGCCCCTTCTCCACTCTGACATCACTTAAACACTTCGATGTCAAACAGAGAGACTCAAGTACTTCCCAGCTGGTGACCTGGTAAGTGACATTACCTCTGTGAGCCTCAGTTTCCTCACCTATAAGATAGAGGTAATAACAATACCTGCCTCACTGAGGCTTGTACGAGATGGTGAACACTAACACTAATGAGCATCTAACATTATTTTGCTCCTCTTAGCAAGTAGTTCTACACTTCCGGTTGCTTGGCGAGGTGGGGGCAGGGTGATGTTCCCGGGTCCGGGGTCCTGGGCTTGGCTGAGGTGTGCCATTCCTCCCCTCTGGACTCCCTCTTCCCCTCACTAGGAGTGGGATGCTGTCTGGTAATCAGAGTCTCCAAGTGCCCGGCACATAGTAGGCCCTCAACTGGTATTTATTGGATGAATGAACTTGTGAGCTGGAGCCATGGGGTGGGTGGAGCAGTGAGTAGGGTCTGGGTACAAGCCCCACTCTGCCTTTACTGACTCACCGTGTGACCCTGGGCTTGTCCCTGCACCTCCTAGACCCATTGCACAAGGAAGCTCTTGCTACTCCTGAAAACTCAAGCTCTCCCTTCTCCTACCTCTGGGAGACAATAGGCCAGCCACCCCAGGGCAGCCTGCCCAGTAGAGGGCCCTTCCCCAAATTGCCTTGCCTGCTAGGGACAGACAGCCAGGTCCATGCCCACCCAAGTAGGCCCACAAAGGCCTCCTTCTGGTGACTTTGCCTTGGGACAGATGGAACTCCATGTGGCATCTGTCAAGCCAGATGGCCTGGTTGGCCTGAGGGGCCAGGACACCAGCTGGGAATTCAGCCCCAGCAGGCAGAACTGCTTAACCCCTTCCTGCCCCAGCCACAGGAGTTAATGTCCCCTTGGCCACTTACCCACGATTATACGCTCAAGCCTCCCGTCATCCACCCTTGGAAGTGAGGGGCCACTCCATGGCCAAAAGGGAGTCAGGGCAGCTACGAGGTGAGAAAGGACATGTGGGAGTAGAGGAGGCTGCCGCCCAGCTCTGAGGACCGCCAGGAATCTGCCCGACCAGAGGGCCAGTAGAGGAGGGCACTGATTCTGGGCCGGGGAGCCCTGCGGAGCCAGGTGGAGCCAGCTGCTTTGCTTCCTGGACACTGTCTGGGGCGGAGATTGCCAGGCCAGAGGCCACCAGCCACCTTTATCGGGCTGGAAAACCCAGTCCCTGGCCAAACCTTGGAAACAGCACTGCCCTGTGAAGGAGAAGACTCAGCTCCACCAGGCTGGCCGAATGGCTGTAAGACGTGCTACTCAACCTCTCTGGGCCTCAGTTTCTCCATCAGGAAAGATGGGCCAGGGGTTATCCCTGGGCTCCAGGGCCACTTCCGCCTCAGAGGGTTCCATGACTCCAGGAGACAGAATGTACCTCCCTCCCAGGAACTTGGATTCGAAAGGGACCAGCTAGATTCTTTCTACACAGAGCATGCCCCAGCCGGTGCGTGTGAGTCAAGAGGGATTCAGGCGGGAAGAGAGTAAGCCTCAGGGGTGGCGGGGGCGGTGCTTCCTTGAGAACTTGGGAAGGGTCATCACCAGGCAGCTGATGTCCGTCCACGCTCCTACTGTGTGGAAGGCTAAACAGGGGGAACGCAGCATGGGGGATCAGGGCTACAGACCAGGAAGCATTTCCCGAAGGAAAAGGCTACGACGCTGGAAGGCACATCTATGGAAAGGCTATGGCACATCCTTCTGAGGTAGTAAGATCTTTAAGTGGGATCTGAAGTGGTCCTAGACTCAAGGTGAGGAAGGAACAAATGACCTCTAGTGACCCCCGGAGGACAGCAAGCTGGTGTCCACAAGGAACAGTAGAGCAGGGCCTCAGAGTCTCTGCACTCGGGTGTCCAGCCAATCTGACATTCCAAATGGACAAGCGCGTCACCTTAGGGCAGAGCATGGCCAAGCTCAGCCCCGATCTAGGTCCTGCATGCTGGTCCAGCCAGCATCTCTGAATGTCCCTCAGGACAAAGCCCGCAGAGGACTCCAGAAAAGCCAAGAACACATCAAAATAGCCAAGGAGGGAAGGGCTGGGCAAAAGGCTGCCAGCCAGGAGACGAGCTATCTATTAGCACAGCAGAGAGGCGAGAACATAGGGGTGGGGTCCACAGATCTGGCCGTGAGTCTTGGCTAGCTGCGTAAACTTGGGCAAGTCACTGCTCCTCTGAAAAAACCTGTGTGTTGGGACAGAAACTAAACAATCTCTAAGGCCTCTTCCAGCTCCTATTTAACGGTCATTTGGCAAGCTGCCTAGCGACACGAGTGTGCCTTCCTGGTCCTTGCAGCGACATCGCCAGGGCCCAAGCATAGTCCTGAGCTCAGAGGGTCCTGAAAATGATGGCTGGATAAATGGATGGATGAATGGATGGACAGACGGACGGACTGGTGGGCGGGTGGGCAGGTGGATGGGTGGATGAATGGACGGACGGACCGATGGGTGAATAATCGAGCGAGATAATTCCTGAAAAAAGAGCAAAAGGTCCTAGGCGACCCCCGGAATGACCCCTTACACCCACCTCAAAGGCCTCCCTAGAATCCCTTCCTCCTGACTGCAGACCTTTCGGTGTCCAATTTCTTCTCATAACTTGTACATACATGTGCACTACAGATGTATGCTTATGTAGACAACACACGCTCCAAGCATAGCGACCCAACTCTGAATCCCAAGAATAGAAATGAAAGCTATGGATCCCTGAAGCCATGAGATTTACATGCTCTGGCCTCTCCCCAAGGCACCTCAGATTTCTGAAGTGGTGGAACCCTGTGGGGATCTTTTAAGCCAGAGAGATCTAATTCACGTGCCAGCTCTGCCACTTTCTAGCTATGACAAGTAACAAGTCATTTCAGCTGCCGAGTCTGTGTCCTCCTCAGTGGGTATGACCACAGCCACTCCTCAGGAGTGTCATGATGTCTAGAGAAAACATCCATGAAGTTGGAGCTGCATCGGTCACATGGGACGCTCTCAGGAAACAGCGAGATGAGTATCATGGGATTAGGAGATCCTGCTTTCTTGTTGGAGGTGCCGAGGAAGAGTCAAACCGTCTAGGCCTCCCGTGTTTGGGCGCCACAATCCCTTCCACCTCGTTCCCACCTTGAGGGGCGATGCGCCTGGACGTAAACTGGGCAGAAGCTACAAAGCCGCCTTTGTCTCAGAGATGAAACCCTAAACCAACTGCCCTGACGTCAACCCTGGAAAAACAATGCCAAGACGGCCTGCAACATCACCTCTCTGCCAAGGTCTGGAAGAGCATTTCACCCACAAGGCCTCACAGAGGCAGTCTGTGGGCTGGACAAGAACCCGGAAGCCATCTTCCCATCACCTTACGGAGGTCCAGGAGGAAGAACAGCTGTCCTGCTGCCTGCTGAGGGGCGAGGCAGGACTTGAACTTCCAACTCTCAAATCTCGGCCCAAGGGCCAGAGCCAGTGCCAGGAAAGTGTGGCCCATTTCTCAGCCTGGGAGACTGAACCCATCAGTGTGACAGGAGGCACTCTAGAAGAGTCTGCCAGACCCAGGCTGGAATCCCAGCTCTGCCTCTGACTCACGGTGAGATCTCAGGCCAGGGATGTGACCTCCTGAGACTGCTTCCACGTCCCCACAAGGAGACAGGGCCAAGGACAGACTCCCCCGTTCAAGACCACTCTCCAACAAGTAAGCTCAAGTGACACACTCTGCTGGACACAGTCTTGAAGACTAGGTCTTGTCCGCCCAGTGACCCTGTGCTAACAGTCTGCTGGGGAGGAGAGGAGGTGTGACCTCCTCGCTGGTGGGGCAGACTGCCCTGCTAAGGAAAGGAAGTGCCCTGAACACAAAAGGGCAGCCTGTAACCCGGAAGGGATAGGTGGTTCTCACTGCACGGGCCTGGGGGCTGGGGAGGGCCAGGCTTGGGCAGGAGGGACAGAGCAATACCAGCTGAAGGGCCAGCACCCCACTTAGCACGAGGCATGCACCATTTCGCTGAATCTGCATTACAACTTGTGAGCTAAGGTTGTCATCCCCACAGTTCATATTATGGTCATATGAGCCCAGGCAGCCTCACACCAGAGTCGGAGCTTCCACTCGCATGAAGGACAGATCATGGGCCAACAGTGTGCCCCAAGGAACAGCAAGCAAAGCAATTCCTTTTTATTCCATGGATTTATCATGCCGTGAGGCACGGAAAGGAACCACCTATGAGCTGGGGGTCCCCAAACTCAGCATCAAGTTAATCCTGGCTCTGCCACTAGCTAGCTGAGCTTAGGCCTCAGTTTCCCCAATCTGGATAAGTCCTGATGTTTTACATGTTAGTATTTTCTTAGAAAGCAAGTATAAACTCATGGGTCATATCAGGGGTCCCCAACTCCTGGGCCATGGAAATCAGGGGCCTGTTAGGAATCAGGCGGCACAGCAGGAGGTGAGCGGCAGGAAAGCTAGCAAAGCTTCGTCTGTGTCTGCAGCCACACGCCACTGCGAGCATCACCACCTCAGCTCCACCTCAGATCATCAGGCATTACATTCTCATAGGAGCACCAGTCTCTGGTGCCAAAAAGGTTGGGGGCCGCTAGGTTAAATGACTTCGGAGAGCACCTCAAACCCTTTGGGCCTGCTAGAGGTTAAGAGGAAGTCAAAGTGTAAGGGAGAAGGGACAGGTAAGGCGGTCAGACCAGGGGAGGTAAGGTGAAGAGGTAAGGTGAGCAGCCTAGCCTCCCAGCCCCCACTCCCCAACCTGTATCTAATCTTGGGCCCAGACCTTAATGGGAGATGAGGGACCAAGTTCCCCCATGACTAGCATTGACCTCCACAACCTGGCAGCTATCCCTCTCCCCAGGCAGCCTCCCCTGCCCTCCACCATGATGAACAAGAGGTAGTACAAATAGTCTGGGTGACCAGAGGCAGAGTCCTCAGCCAGGACACAGGGCATACCCAGAGGCCCCCAGACACGTGCTCACACGCACGCACACACACGTAGGCTCACAAAGCCCCAGCAGCCAACAAAGAACCCCTGACCGAAGCCTGGCATCGGGCAGAGAGGTGGGGGATAGGGCCCCCCTCGCAGCCCTCCCCTGCCTCACATGGGGGACAGGGAGGAGGTGAGAAAGCCAGCCATAGGGAGCAGAGCCCAAAACAAGAAAGAGGGAGAGAGAGAAATGAGAGAGGATGTGGGATAGCAAACAGAACAAAGAGAGCCAAGAAGGCCACAAGGAGGGAGGGAGAACAAGAAGGGGAAGAAGAAAGAGCAGGCAGGCCGGGCTCGGTCTGCGTCCAGACTCAGGGGTAGACATGAAAAGCAGGCTCTCGATGAGGCACCGCTTGGCAATCTCACCTCCAGGCCTTTGCACAAGATGTTTTCTCTACCTGAGGCACGCTTCTCCCTTCTCTTAAACCCTTACTGGACCTTCAAAACACAACTCCGGTGATGTCTCCTCCAGGAAACCTTCCTTAACTGGTCCTAAGATGGCTCAGGTGCCTTCCAGAATCCCTGGGTTTCAGGCACCACAGGGTCCCAGCAGGCTCCCACCCAGAGCTCCAAGGCTCTCTGGTCTTGTGGTCTCACCTTATGACAATCTTTTCCCAAAGCCAGTCCCAGTCTCCCCACTGCACCCCAGATGGCCTTCTGCCCATTGTCACAGCAGGCCCCGGGCCCCAGAAAGATATACCAACCCTGCCCAGAGAGGAGCCTATCTGCCTGGGAATTTCACAAGGTCCACTTGGACCAGCAGCTCTTCCCCTCCCCCAAGACAGCGAACAGGCGGCAGCCAGCCAAGAACCGTCTTAAATAACCCCAGTAATAAAAATGGCCTATTAAGAGGGCGGAAGGCAGTGTCTCCACTGCGGGGGCGTCTCTCCATAGAACAGTGGACGAGCAGGGGGGCTGTGTGAACCAGCACATACGAAGTCGGAGCACACAGGCCAGAGAGCCCCGAGCAAGCATCTCGGAGACAGCATGGAGACAGCCCCCACCCAGCACGGCCACGTGGAGGGGCTCCTGCCCAGGCCAGGGTCCCAGTGCCATCCGATTCCTGCCCCAGCCTCATTTAATAATTGCCACAGCAGGCATTCCATTCACTTTCTCACGCGGTCCATGCAGTAAGAACGTCCCCATTCGACAGACAAGGAAACATGGCTCAGAGAAGCAAATGACTCTCTCAAGGTCACGGAGCTGATAAGCAGCGGAAACACTCTTCGGCTTCCTTTCTCTCTAGCTTACAAATTCCACACGAGCGCTCTGTTCCAAGCTGTCTAGTTTTGCAGGTTTCTGTCCAACGCCCCATCATAGCTTGTCTCAGGATCCAGAGGAAGTATGACTATAAAGGCGAGGGGAGGATGGGACGTCTCATGGAGCTTTGAGCAGCCCTAGGTTGCATGGGAAGTTGGACAAGAGACAACAGCGTGGGCAGGGCCCAGGGCTTCCAATCATTTAGTCCCCACTGCAGAGCATTTGACAATTGATAAAGTGCTTCCACGGGCATCGCTTCGTGTAATCTTCCAAACAGCTCCGTGAGGTCAGATTTATGACTCCCATTTCTCTGAGGCTCAGAGCATGAACACTACTGGCATCGGGCATGCCCCTTCCTGGGTGGGATCTGCAGCCTGATTTCCCAGGTTAAAATCTTGGCTTGCTGCTTACAAGTTGTGTCTTGGCCCAGTTCCCTCATTGTCTCTGTGGCTCAGTTTCAGCATCTCTGAAATGGGCTAATAATAGTACCCAACTCATGGGGTTATTATGAGGTTACAGACATACAATGTAAATTGCTATGAATGGAGCCTGGCAAAGAATAAGTGTTATATAATTGTTTAATAAATCAATAAATAAATGTTTATTGTGCCTCTAGTATGCACAGGCACTATTGGAACAAGTATTTGTCACATGGCATTGTCACATTTGCCTGCGTCCCCAGACTCTGAGCTCCTGAGGGAAGGGTCTGTGTCTGGTGCGGTGGGTGCCCAGCCACTGTCGAGGAAACAGAAACTTGGCTTCTCAGACCTCCACACCCAGCAGGATCATCTTCCCCAGCAAGAGACACAGATGACTGTGACAAGCTCTGGGCACCCTGGCAAAGTTCATGGCACCAAACAGAAGCGAAAGTTAGGGAGCTGAGGCCAGGGCAGAGGCCAATTTCTCTCCTGCCACCAGAATGTCGGAAGCTCTCTCCTGCTTTTCAGTTGGTGAGAAACCTAAGTCACTCCCCAGGAGAGCTTAGGTGCCTGCATGACAAAGGGAGCTCAAACTTAGAGAATTCGACCCACATCCAGCCCCAGCTTTGTGACTTCAGGCAAGTTACTTTTCCTCCTGAACCTTGGTTTCTATTCTGCTGACTCGTCAGAGGTTTAAATCAGATCACATGGAAAGTGCCAGTAATATGTGTTCCCTGCTCCGCATCTCCATTCCAGGCCCACCTCCCTGGGTGTACCACCCTCTGTGGCTGACCAGGAACTCCCCGCTATCCAGAGTGGTACCCCCATTAGGATCATCTCCAAAGAGCCGGGGGACTGAATGGTCTCGTATGGTGGCCTGAGAGCCTTATCTGTCCACCATTGCCAGTGATTTATTGGCTTTTCATAAAGAATTACTGTAAAGTGACAGCAGGAAGTCTTCCCAGGGCAGCAGCCACTTCCTGTTCAGCCACCCGCCATGGCAATATTGCGACCGGTGGTGGGGAGACACTATGCCTCGGGCTGCCTCTGCACCCTGGACTAGCCTTCACCATCCTTCAGGTGATGTAGAACAAGGCCAGCCTGCATCTCCCTCTGGGGAAGAACACTGAACTTGGGGTCTGGAGATCCAGACTGGACTCACTGTGAGACCAGGGCCGGATTTCTTCACTTCTCTGAACCTATCACCTGTAAAATGGGCATAATCAATTCCCACCTCTGGGGGTTGCTCTAATAATTAAATTTCTTATTTAAAGAAGTCATCACAGAGCTTAGCACATAGTAGGTGCTCAATCAATAGGCTGTTAAGTCATTACGATTTATTTTTAAACCTTTTCAAACTGCTTTCACACTCCATGATGTCAACTGATCTTTTTCATCAACCCTGGGAAGCAGAACTCATAAGAAACCTTACCCCCATTTTACAGAGCAACAGACTAAGGTACAAGAGATTAAATGGCATGTGCAGAATTCAGACCGCTCTGATAAAGTTAGAGAGAAGAGTCTTCACAGCGCACTGAGTAAGCCCATCTTCCCACTGTCTCCACCCAAGTGGACAACAGGAAGCTCAGGTCACCCCACAGGCAAGCCAGGACCACGACCTGGACTCCACGGGGCTCTTGCTGCTGCACGTCGCCACCCAGGGGGCTCAGTCAGGCCATAGCCCTTTGAGGGAACCAGAGGCATTTACCAGATGTATCATTGGGTGACAACTACCCTCTCTTGTACCAGAAACTAAAGTAAGAAACCACATCCCGCCCAGGAAACCAAGCACCAGTGCTCACTGAGGATGGGAAGGCACTGACTGCCCTGGCAGGCAAGCAGCACCGTCAGAAATCACCAGTCTTCCGTCTGGCCTGGAATCTTCTGAGTACCTCACAGTCAGCAATGCCCAGAGGCTGCATAGACCCCAGATGCTGTCAGCAAGGGCATGGACCACCCTCCTCCCAGCTTCTACCCTGGTTCTGGACTTCTGCCCACTTCACAAAGCCAGTACCACCTACCCCTTCGGGCACCCATCCTTCTGCCCTGTGAAATCTTGCTGTGTGACTCTTTTTGAACATCACCCTTTGCAAAGAACTGTAGCCGCATGAGCCCATGTACCCCTTCCACAACCTTGGGACACGGAGTTCAGCATCTCCCTTCCCCAGATGAGGAAACCGAGGCTCAGAGAGGCACAGTGACTAGCCCGAGCTCCCTCAGCTTTTAACTCCCATGCTCACGGTCCAGCATCCG
>NW_011889155.1:758761-763835 GCF_000151845.1 Pteropus vampyrus
CACCATCCCTTTTTGGAGTCTTCCATTCAGGCTGACAGCCCAGCCCCTTCCGGATCATGAGCAGAAATAGCTGTGACAAAAGTCCCTCCCATCCCTGAAAGTGGCTTTTTAAAAAATGCTTAAAGGCAGACACACAAAATGGTAGCAATAACTCTACCAAGCCCTGACCTCAGGCAGATGATGTGGGCATCACTTCGAAGTGATGAAAGCTCTCATTAGGCTTTGTGGGTCAGCTCCCCACCTCACCAGCCTCAGTTTCCCCATCTCAGCTGAATCAATGATTTCTTTCATTATTTGTTTTTCTTAAATGCGGAAACTTCTTTTCGAATTGAACTGTCCTCAGAATATCAATCTGAGAGTCATGAAAATGGAGCTGCTGTGGTTGACATGGGCTAAATCTCAGGTGTTCAGCCTCCCACTGTCCCCAGAATCACCCCATGGCACCCTGCTCTGTAATCCAGGGCTCCGAAGGGCCTACTTGAAAACCACCAGGCTAAATGATCACCGTGGTCCCTCCTAGTTGTCAAACAAAGCTCCAATCACCCCAGATACTAGTGAAAAAATACACTAAGCCCTTCATGCTGACTTGAGTAGGGGGCAGGGACACTTGGCAACCTACAGGGGAAGGACACAAAACCAACCGGTTCCAAAGCACACTGGGCCTGGGGCAGGAGAAGGGGAGGCCCAGACTATCACCCCGGGAGGCAGAAAGCACGGCCCTCACCTGGGCCCCTGCAAATCACAGACCCGAAGCGTACAGCGAGCTGGGCGGATCCCCTAAAGGGGCCCCCTTGTGTAAAGGTGAAAGACCTCAGAGAGCAGAAACTGGCCTGAGGTCACACATTGCCTAGTGGTGGAGCCAGATCTGGAATCTGGGTCTTTTGGATGCTTCTCGGACGCCAGTTCAGAGAAACTCTCCACTTGTTTAAAGTTCAGAGAGATTCAGCAGAAATCTCCCAGGGAAAAGCCCCCAGCTTGCAAACTCAGAACAGGATATTTTGGTGGCACTGGGTGGTGACAGGGCAGAGATGTTTGTTTTGGTTTCCAAATCGACGCTTGACAACCTTGTCGGTATTACAGTTTCGGTAATCACATTCCCCACCCACCCCCTACCCACTCCCACTGAAGAGCTCAGAGGAGGTTGGAGCAAGGCAAAACCAGAGCAGTAGTGAAGAGAGCCAGGGCTGGGGACCCCAGGCCAGGGGAAGCTGGTTTGGGTTGGTGTCCCCAAAGCATGATTCCTATACCATTGATGGTACATGACATGATGTAAAGTGGTACACAGCAGTTGATTTGACTTTTTAAATTTAAATTTTACTGACTACATAGGTGAATGGATAAACCAAACGTGGTCTAGCCATACAGTGGAATCTTATTCGGCAACATAAAGGAATTCAGCTACAACATGAATGAACCTCAAAAACACTCTTGAAGTGAAAGAAACCAGACACGAAAGACTACGTACTACATGATTCCATTCGTATGAAACGTACAGAAAAGGGAAATCTAGAGAAACAGAAAGCAAATCAGTGGTTGCCTGGGCTGGAGTGGGAACGGGGATTAACTGCAAGTGGGCATGAAGAATCTTTATGGGGTGATGCAAGCATTCTAAAACTGGATTGTGGTAATGGTTGCACAACTCTGTAGATTTACTAAAAATCATTAAATCATATGTTTAAAATGAGAGGGTTTATGACATACAAATTATACCTCAATAAAGCTGTTAAAAATACCTTACATAAGAAATAATACAAGTAATGATGGTACGTGGATATGGGCACAAGTTATGGAGGTAGAACCCCAAAGGCCTCCAAATTGGAGAACACTGAGCTACACAACCAAGGTTGCCCTTTGGGGAAGCAAGTTGGGGGTCTCTGAGCTGTGAGTTCCTCTGGGTGAATCGGGAGAAACCCTGGAACTTTTCCTTCCCTGTCACAGGCTCTTTCCACTGCTCACTGCTTGGGGTTCCATGCTAGATACCCTAGAAGGACCTGAGCCTTCTTCAGTGGCCAACAACCCAGGCAAACTCCTCAGCCTCATGCCTCAGACTATGACTTCTCTTACAGACAGGAGATCAGAAGTAGTCTGGGAGCTCAAACGCAGTTTTACATACGTCAAGGCTAGAAAGACTCTTTGAGATCATCTAGCCCAGTGGTTTTTAAACTTTTTTAAAAGTTGATCCTATGTCCACCTCCTCCCAAAAGAAAATTCTTATAAGAAACCCGAAAATAGAACCAGGTAAAACCAGAAAGTTACTTATGTAAATTTACACTGTATGTTCAAATATATAACAGTTACTTATTGCAAATTCAATCACTGAGGTTGATGAGACTATTTTGATCCATTAATATTTAGAACTGGGATCATGGATGACAGTTCCACATTCCGTTTAATTCTATCTCCAGTTTTGGCAGCAGAGTTTCAAGAAAATCCTGACTCACACGGATTAGTAGCTACAAATGGGGATAGTTTTTAGCAGTTTGCTTTGTAATCTCAGAATACTCTTCCAACAACTAGAGAAGGCAGGAGGGAGACTAACTCGAGCCCAACTACGAACAAGCTAATGTGTAAGTAGACTTCCGCGAGTTAACATTAAGAACTTAAAAGTGAGCGAGCACATTTTTACAAACATATTAACATCTTAACATATTTTTAAATATAAAATTTTATTTAATATTCGAGGAACTCCCGAGGCATCGCTGAGGAAGCCTGGAGCTTCCAAGAGCACGCTGCTAGCCCACCTACCTCTCCCTTTACAGATCAAGAAACTGAGGCCCAAGGAAGAAAGTGTACTTGCTTTGGAAAAATCTAACTTGAGCCCTGAATCAATGTCAGAAAAGATGCATCTCCCCACCTGGCAAAAAAAGAAAAAGAAAAAGAAAAAGAAAAAAAAGAAAAAAGAAAAGAAAAAGAAAAAAGAAAAGAAAAAAGAAAAGAAAAAAAAGAGAAGAAATGGAGGAAGAAAAGGTGTACACACACTTCAGAGGGCGGGAAGAGACACCCGCACTCCACCTGTCTCAGCAGCTCCCATCTCATTCCAGGCCAGCGCCAGAAGCTGACATCACACCCCACACCCTGGGTACAATTTAAACAGAGCATTGCTCAACACCAACCTGCCTCCCTCTAAGACTGGGCATGGTTTTTCCATCTCCTTAGTAGCCAGGTGCAAAGAACACACAAGAAAATAAACACAATACAAGCCTGAGGCATGAGGACACAATCAACAGTGACAGACAGAAAGCCCATCCCTCCACGTTTCACCACCAAGAGCAAGTGCCTGTTTCCCTACCCCACCCCAACGAAGCTGCCCACGATGGGCAGCGAGGTGGCCTCCCCACGGCAAGGCACTAGGCCATTCTCAAGTCCTCAAGAGAGACAACCGGCCCAGGAAAGTAGCTGGTGCACAGCGGGGTATAAGACCCACCCCAGAAAAACCAGGCCCTCCATCAGAGAGACCTAAGACTCCAGGCATCTGCTCCTTGATACCTTGACAAAGAGCACACCATCTTTAATAACATCAACTTGATTACTTTATACCTTTCAAAAGGTATCACTGTCCTACACTCTACTCATGCAACCGTGGGTGGATTTCATTATTCCATTTTTTTTGATGAGCAAACAGGCTTCCAAGTGGTTCAACAATCTCACTGGCAGGTGATAGAGCTGGCATCTGAATCCTGCCCAGTGGAGGAAAAGGAAGGAGACCCATGCCTAGCTCCCTGGGCAGACTTCTGTGCTCATGTGAGCACCAGGACTCGGAAGTGGAAGGAAAGACCCTTCTCAGCACATCCTCCAAGCCCTGGAGTTCAGACCCAAGGCTCCCAATGCAGAGTTGCCCATGCTGGGACAGTAAAGGGCCCCACACTCACCCAGGTCTGGTCTGAGAGATCCCTCGTCCCTTATTGGAAAGCTGAGCAGACAGTACTATCAGCCAGGTGGTAGACAGGAAACAATGTCAGTTTCCCACCTGGGGAATCTGGGCTGGACAGAAATGTGCTGGCCAGTTCTGTAGGCAGTATGCCCTGCACTGTAGCCAGAGATGGTGGTCTGGGTCCATTCAATGCCCAGTCTTCCAGTCCAAGGTAATCCCCTCCTGTGGACCTTTAGGGCTGAATTTGTTGGGACCCCATAACCCATGACAAAGGAGGGAGGGTAGAGGAGTAAAGGGAGGTATTTTTAAAAGCTTGTGGCCACTCTGTTGTTGGTCTGGTTATCCAGCTCAACCAGCCGGACCTTACAGAGCTGGAGGAAGGTAGACCCTAGCCCCAGCGAGTAGGGACAGATCCGTCCACTTTGAAACACATGATCTCATTTAATTCAAAGAACAAAAGGCCAGTGGGTTAATTAAGAGTTTCTTTTCACCCATGAAGGGAGGAGAGCTGACCTCCTACATCCTTGGGAAAATACCTAAGCTGTGAGAGAGACTAGCCGAGATGTGTTAAAATCATTAGTTCAAATTCTGGCTTCATCATTTTTTAACCAAGCCACCTTAGTTAGGTAAGTCTCTTGCATCTCCGAGCCTCAGTTTCCTTATCTACAAAATAAAAATAGGAATGTCTTACATTCCATGTTGCCATGAATATTAAACGAGATCACATAAAACACTGATTTTTTTTCACCAAGAAAACAATGTGCCTGGTCTGATGATGGCTCGGAGGTGTACGGCATGGCCAGCGCTCGTCCCCATTCTCGGAACTAGATAACTAAGTTTTCCAAGGAATCATAGGGCGCTCTGCTAACACAGCTTCCAGGCACCTGCTAGGACCAGCTGGATGCCACTCGCCCCTCCCGAACACACAGTCAGCGACCTAGACGCCCCCAACCCCGGAGCCGTGGGAGGAGGGGCGAGGTCCCACTCACCTCCGCTTGTACTCGTCGCGCTCTCGCTTCACCTTGGCCAGCACGTTGTAGAGCGCCCGGATCTCGGGAGTGATGGTGTCAATCTGCACGCCCACGCCGTCGGGATGCACCCATGACACGCCGGGGCCCTGCACGGTCTCCACGCCGCCGCCGCCAGTGCGCCGCACCTGCGTGTAGCTCCAGATGGTCCCGGGCAGGCGGCCGTAGTGCTGCG
>NW_011889155.1:764810-776602 GCF_000151845.1 Pteropus vampyrus
TGGCTCCTCCCACTAGCGGGCTCCTCGGGTCTCTCGGCTCCATTGACCGGCGGCCTACAGCTCTGGCTCCGCCCAGGTCCCGCTGGACCACGCCCTCTCCTGCTCTGGGTCCTGCCGCCCCGCCCGGCTCCGATTTTTTGCCGGGGGACATGGACCGCAGAGCTGCATCTGGCACGCGGTTAGCTGATGCCGCCGCAGAGCCAGCCCGGCCTCTTAAAGGGACCAGCAGACTCGGCAGCGCTTGTTTCCTCCTTTAGGAAGCCCTTTCTTCCACGTCCTCTGCCAAGGAGGCTCCGCTTCTCCCCCACCCCAATTCCCCAGACCCCATATTCCCACGGGGTGCGATACACCTCGGCCTGGAAGGACTAGGGGACCATAGATCTATCTGTATCCCACCCCACTTTAGCCTGGGCGTTCTTCCCAGGATAAGGCCGCTCTTCCGCCGTCACGTTTCCCACGCGGTTGACCCAGGCAGCTCCTGGACTGCTTGTGCCCAAGATCGGCCTGGGCACTGCAGAGCCCTCTGGTCCACGGGCCCACTGAGGCTCTTCGCCGATGGGGGGTGGTGCGAGGGGATGCCACGCGAAGACCCTCCGGAAATGACATCCGCCTGCTCAGCCTGGGCTGCTGCCCTTCCCCCTCCCATGATGACAGACCACTTCTCTCCACCACCACACGCATTTGATGCTGCTGACTTCAGAGCTGGAGGTCCATTTCATTGAGCCACTTAGGGGGTTGCATGGGGGAGGAACCGGTCTGGAGGGCAGAGCCAATCCGAGGACGCATTCATTCATTCATTCATTCATTCATTCAAATCTGTTTTCAGATCTACCACCCTAAAGAATAGGTTCTCCAATCTCCTGGTGTTGCTAGAACCAATTTGCAAACATCTATCATTATTTTTATATGGTAATAATAGCTCCCATTATTGAGTACTTAGTTTATGTCACGTGCCATACTTAGTTATCCCCATTTTACAGAGATCACTGAGATAGGAGGAACACCAAGCCATCCCAAAGCGCATGCTCTAACTCTCCTTCAGAAGCTGCGGCCTCTTGCCCATTTCCCCATCTGATCCTCACCTCAGAGGCTGGTAACCCCCTCCTTTGAGCACCTTTGGCTTGTGCTGTGTACACTTAACCAAATATGTGGCATGTTCCAAATTCTGGCCACGTATTTTGAACTGCAATTTAATATTTGTCTCGTTAACTTTTGTGTTTGTTTTTCCCCTTGTGTGTAAGCTTGAGGGCAGGTACCCTGTTCTACAGGGACAATGGCTTGGTTTTTCAGTGACAAAAGAGACACAGGCTTACTCTAGGGTGAGGTCGTGGCTGTGATGTTAGTCTGCTGTTTTGATTCAGTCACAAGAGCAACCCCTCCACATGGTTCCTTCCCTCACTCCTAGCTCCTTGCTCCCTGCCAGAATTGGCTCACCTTTACAACACTCGGTGCTGAAACTCACCTGCCCTGAAACCTTTCTCTGCTTAGCCCAACCCAACATGGTCAATGCTCTTCACTCTGTTCTCTCACATCCTGGTGATTTTCTTGTTTATCTAACCTAAAGAGTCAAAACTCCTTTGTCTTAAAGCGGGAATTCATGGACCGCCCCACCCCCCTACCCCCAACCCCCACCAAGGGTCCTGAGGATAGAATTCTGAGTGGCCTGTGACATTGGGATGGACAAAAATTATATCTTCATTTCACTAGTCTCTAAATGGTATTTAGTACTTCCTTTGATCATGAACGCAGGCAACAAGAAGTTCCTGTGGTTTTGTCACTAAGAGAAATCACAGATGTTTTCACATCACACGTCAGTTACTATAGCTATCTCAAACTATTGTTTAAGCTACCATAACTCTGAAAGTAAGATCATATCAGACTCACCGCTAAATCTTATTATTTAATGTATTAATAAAAAAGCACATGTTACTATATCACAAAAGTTTTTAAATATTTCAATAATTGTATTTTAGTAAAATTGTTTTCATTGCAATTCAAATGCAATATTTAAAAATTATTCTGAAGGCGGCCATGAGCTTCATCAGATGCCCATAGAGCCTGCGGGACAGAAAGGGTTAAGAAGCCACACCTGGGGAGTGGTTCCCCGCAGCCCTTTCTAGGAAGAATCTGTTCTGCCAACAGAATTGCCCTGGAGTTGGGCTGTGAAACCCTGAGGGAGGGGTGCAGCCCCGTCCTGGGCACTGGAGAGAGTCAGACATTCCATAATTATGTATTGAGCATCTGCTCTGGCACAGCTCCCGCCTGAACGCTGGGGAAACAACAACTAAAGTTGCTCTGGGGGAGCTAATGGGGACAGATAATCAAAAAGACCATCCCAAGATGCGGGAAGGGGACAGGGGAGGGAAACCTGACTGGGGAGGAGATGGCTGGCCAGAAGTTCTGAAGGAAAAGGAGGAGGTCACACCAGGGCTTGAAAAGATTTCCAGCTGACTCGTTGAAACACATGTACAAACAAAATGGCTTAGAAAATAGTCCTTTGGCCACACAGATACGAAAGCAAGATGCTGTGTGTCTTGCTCTTCGTGGGTAAGATGAGAGGGGAGGCCAACCTAATGTTCTAGCTAAGGTGATGAGCTCTCTCCATTTGCCCAGGGGTTTCCCTTGATGCAGGGTGTTGGATGCTAAAACCCAGAAGGTCCCAGGCAAACCAAGACACGGTGGGCATCTTGGTATCAGCACATAGCTCTGGAGACTTCTGAGCCCCGGAAGCTCAGAGTGCAGCAAATCCAATGCTCCCAGCCACATGGAGCTCAGAGTGCAGCAAATCCAATGCTCCCATTTTAGAGACAAGAGAATTGAGGCCTGCATTGGGGTAGGGACTAGCCCCAAGCAAATCCAATGCTCCCATTTTAGAGACAAGAGAATTGAGGCCTGCATTGGGGTAGGGACTAGCCCCAGGTTGCCCAAATAATTAGTGACAAATCTTGGTCTAGAATTCTGGTCCCATTCCCTGTCCAATGCTCAGTCCTACTCCAAGTGGTACAGTAAAGTCAATAGTTTCTTCCCCCTCAGTCCTGGAGGTCATCTATCATCCAAAAAGACTATAGGTGGGTCCTCGGGGGCGGGGGGGGGCCAACAGACAGGCGTATCCCTTGGAGGGATGCCAGCCTCCACCCTCTGAACAAGGGTGGGTTTTCTTAGTGGGGCACCTCCATGTGGCCCTGAAAATCACAGCAGTGTGTCTGATCCACCTGGCCTCTTCTTGGAGGCAGGAAGGGAGAGTATTTCCAGAGAGACGAACTTTTGAGCCAAAGCCAGCTTAGGTTTAGATCTCTGCTCCAGCTGTGTGACCTGGCAAGTCACTTCACTTCTCCGACCTTCCATTACCTCATCAGTTAAAGGGGCATAACTTCACCCACAAGGCCCTTCCTATACCCTCTGACTCTGTCACAGCCACCCTGCCAGTGCATCGAAGTGCATGGAAGTCTCTCAATAAACAGCTGCTCAATGAATAAATAAAGGAATGAAAGAATGAATGAATGGCCACACGGTTTTCATTCTCCCCACCCCTCTGTCTTGCCATTTCACCTGGTAAGTACCCCTCGTCCTTCAGGTACCAGCCATAAGCACAACACTTTCTCTGCCCTCTCAGCACCTACGAGGTCTAGATTGGGGTGCTTCTTCGAGGCTATCCGCACCATGTCTACCCCATGACAGTACCAGGTACACCATCTTGTCATCGCTGGCTTTTTCATCCACATCTCTACCCTACCCTAACTCCAACCCCCAACACTCATTATACCATGATCTCCATAGGGCAGGGACCTTGAACCAGGATCAGGTCTAGTTCACCACTATAACCTCATATCCTACCACAGTTCCTGGCACATAATAGGTGCTCAAAAAAGATGAACTCAAGTAAACAAGTGAACAAGCTATTAGTGCTGGTAAAAATGTCTAGAAACTACATGATAGGTGCTCAATAAATGTTTAATTGTTATGTTTTAATTACATTTCTTTGTTTTACAACATATTGAAGCATACTTTACATATTATACAATTCACCCCGTTCGATGGTTTTTAATAAATTTACCAAGCTGTGCAACTATCACTACAAATCTGTTTCAGAGTATCTCATCTCTCTCAATAAGATCTCTCGTGCCCATTTATTGTTACTCCTCGCTTCTAGCCCCTGTCCCAGGCAACCCCTTATCTACCTTCTGTCTCTATGGATTTGCCTTTTCTAGACGTTTCACATAAATGGAATCATACAATACGTGATCTCCTGCGCCAGGACTCTTTCAGTAAGCATAGTTTTTGAGGTTCATCCACGTCATAGCCACGTTAGGTTGTTCCTTTTTATTGACAATCTCTTTTTATATTTTGATAGTTTGAATTTTTCATTACCTTATTTACTTTTCTGCACTTCAGTTCCTCATCTGGAAATAGACCTAATAAGAATATCATCTACCTGCTAGGGTGGTCATAAGGGTTAAATGAGTTAATACATGCAAAGTCAGCTCAGTAAATATTAACTATTATTACCATAATTTTTTTCATTCTTTTTGCTTAGGCAAATGTGGAAAGCCCTTAAATGTATAAGGAGGCTGGAAAAAAATAAGCATCTCTAAGGACCAATCTCAGACCCAACGGCCTTCTAAGTTCCGTCCTGCTATCGGGGAGAGTAAACTTCTTTCTCTCCTGTGTCCCCCATCCCCACCTGCAGGCTGCAGTTTCTAGAACATTCTCATCAGGTTTCTTCATGGCAAAATGAAAGAGACCAGTAAAACATGACGGCACAAGGGAAAGGGAGTGGCTGCAAGTCTCATGTGATGCTACAGGTGAAAATTAATCCCTTAAGCAAAACAGCAAATTTTTCAAGTGTTCCTTCTCTCCTCCCGAAAACCAACGATAACAATAACAAAAAAAAAAAAAAAAAAAAAACCTGGCAGAAAGGGTGACTCTGGCTCACCTCTGCAGCTGCAGCACGTTGCCGGGCCTCCTCCTTGGCACCTCCGGGCTTATAAGTGGCTTAAGCTGTCTGTTGGCTCAACAATTATTCTGGGTGGGTTCGCCTTCCTTGCAAAGGGCGTGGGTTTCACCGGCATCGGGGCGCCAGAGCATCCCACTGGCTGCCCAACAGCGCCGATCTTGGTCAACAGCCTTGGGGGAGCCCTGGCGGCTTTCGGCACCTCTCCAGGCTTCCGCTTTTGTGATGTAGTAATATGTCTCATGAAAGCCAGCTGGGAAGCACTGTATCACCTGGCAATATGGCAGTGTGGTTATGAGCAGGGGATCCAGAGCCAGGCTCCATCAAATAACTGTGCGACTATGAGCAAGTGACTCAACTGCTCTGTGCCTCGGTTTCCCCCTCTGTGAAATGGAATAGTAGTAGATACCGTGAGCATGTATAAAGCGCTCAGAGCAGTACTTGGCATGGATTAGGTGTTAGCTACCATGAACCAGCGTTTCTTGAACCTCTAGTATGTGCCAGGCACCATTCTAGGTGGTGGTTTGAGCTCCATGTGACAGGAAATCAAGGCCAGTGGTTGTGGGAGCCTAACCAGGGCCATGCCAGATTACTGTAGGGGAACCACGAGTTTGGGAGGCCCTTGCTTTCAGGCCTTCTTCTCTGATTCCTATATGACAGGCATCCATTAAACATCTCCTTTACCCTGCCTCCATCGCTAAAACTTCACATGTTAAAGACTCTCCTTACAGATGGGGAAACTGAGGCCCAGCAGGGTGAAGGAGCCTATCGAAGAACACACGATTCATGGCATAGTTGAGCTCTGAACTTGACTATGAACTCTGAGTCCTATCCATCTCGCTCTGACTGCATGCAGCTCCTTCCTCAATAACTCGAAGATGGAACATTAAAACATGGACCCAAGGGCCGAGCTGTCGAAGTGATTTCTGGCAACCTATTCCACAGAGGAAACCTTCAATGAGTGCAAAGAGGCACAGAGAAGCGAGGTGCAGGGGCGTCATCGAGAGAGCCAGAGCCAAGATGAGAAAGAACGCCATGCCCTCCTGCCACTGGGCCTTTGCACATGCTGATTGCTCCTCCAGGAACACTGTTTCCCCTTCTCTCTGGCTAGTTCTTACTTATCCTTCAGATCTCAGCTTCGGTCACTTCTCCTTTGTTCGTTGTCTTGTTTTGACTTTGTATTGAGGCGCAACTCACATTAAGCGCACAAACATTACGTGTGCAGCTCAGTGACATTCTACGTATGCGCACCCGATATATTCACCACCCACACCATTCCCCACACACTGGAAGGCTCCCTCATGCTCCCTTTCACCGGCAGCTCCCAAAAGTAATCAAGGCCAGTGGTTATGGGAGCCTAACCTTTCTCACCACGGAACCCTTCCTAACCTCATGTAAATGGAATCACACAGTACGTTTTGGGCTTCTTTTGCTCGCTCTTATCTGTATGAGATCCATCCATGTACTTGCGTGTAGCACTATTTTGTTTTTCTGCTTCGCCGTGTAGTATTTTCTGGGATGATCCTATCACGATCTGTTTATTTTACTGCAGGTGGATGTTTGGGTGGTTTCTAGTTTGAGGCTACTTGGGGTAAAACCACTACAAACTTTCTTGTGTATGTCATTTGGTGAACATATACAATGTTCCTCTTGGGTATAAATCAAGGGACGGGACTGCCGCGTCCTGGGGGATGTGTATGTTTAGAGTTAGGAGGTACTGCCAGTTTTCCAAGATGGCTGTACAAATTTGCACCCCCTTCAGCAGTGTGTGATGGTTCTGATAGCTCCCTTCAGCAGTGTGTGATGGTTCTGATAGCTATCAGATATATTAATATTTAATACCGTCAGTCCTTTTTATTTTAAACTTTCTGGTGAATGTGAAGGGTTGTAGCAATTCCCCCTAGAAGCCACTCTGCAACCCCTAGACCAAGGTGGAGGCTTCCTGCTCCTCTTTCTAGATTCGTTTCTCTGTAGCATCCCCCAGTTCTCTCTCTCCCTCACCTCATGCAAAGAACGCTCCTTGAGAGAGAAAAGGGCACCATCCTTCTGACCCACAGCCAAACCCCGTCACCCCCGTCCCAGGCCACCCATCCTCTTGCAGTGCATCTAGAAGTCCGGCCCTGAAGATGAAGGGCTCTCTCTTTGATGTACTCTAATTAATATCAAGCCCAATGCTTAATGAGCTAGCTTCTTACTGGGTGTGAGATACCAGGCCTCCCTGAGCCTCAGTTTCCTCTTCTATAAATAAGAATGATACCTCTGCCTCATACGGTTGTGGTGAGAGCCGAATGAAATGCTATGTATTAAGTCCTTGGAAGGGTGCCTGGCAGAGGGGGAGTAACTCTCTGAGGTCACTCTAAAACCCACAGCCCTCTTTCAGGATATGACCTCTCCTACTTCATTCTTTTCATCATTGGAAAGCTCTACAAAGTGTCCAGCTGCATGAAGCAATGCATCCATCTCCACCCGAAGAGATGGGTCCCTAACCTCAAAAACCAACAAGTCCTGGGAGCCTTCTCTCTGCTCCACACAGAGCCTCTCACTCGTTCCTCACGTTACCCTGCTCGGTCAACTCCGAAAGCAATGGTTCACGTGCCAGACATCGTATTGTTTTCCCATGCACCATCTCATTCTATCCCAACCTCATCAATTTGAGGGAAGGGCTGTCATTCCCCTTTTCCAGATGGAGAAACTGAGGCTCGGGGAGGGGAAGCTTGGCCTTTGTTCCAGGGGCAGGAGATCTGAAACCTTAAGCCAGGTCTCGTAGGTCTGCTGCAATGTCCACACCAACCTCAGGACAAGCAGGGGGGTGGGGGGCGCCTCTGCCTGGAGGGCCAGGATAAGCTCACAGTTGTCAGGGAGGCCCTGGGCATTCCAGAAACCACAAGGGAGGACAGGGCAGGGAAGTCCTTACCCTGTGAGGTCCGTCTTCCCTACTGGCTTGTTTTTCGAGCTTGGTGAATCCCACTTACCTCATCTGTGATTTCTGCTGTGCAAACAGCTTTCTCACGTGTCAGACGAAGCCCTCAGAGGAGGGCAGGGCCGGGCTTCTGTTGCCTCGTGGTCCTATCTCTGTTGAAACAGATGTCCCAGCAATGGAGACACCTCCTGGGAGGCGACTGCAAAGAAAAGGGTGAGTCAAAGGCCTTCTTCCCAGAGGACTGCCCCTTCCAATGCCATTAAAAGGAGGAATGCGTCTGAGCTCATCCCGGCCCAGCCCCCGATGACAGGAATGGCTCCCTAATTGTCCTTAATGCAACTTCCAAATGACTCGTCTCAGAAAGTCACTATGTCAGCCCCGGTGACTTCCCCAACAGCTGTTTCATAACTGCAGAGGCCTCGGCCAGTGAGAAGCTTCCTTGGTCTACCTCTGCCCTACAACTTCCGGCCCAGCTCGAAAGAGATGATGGGAGTCACCGAGGCATCCAGCAACAGGGGATTGACTAAATATGTCATGTCACATTCATAAGTAACACTCGGCAATCTAGAAGATAATACACACCTATATTTATTGGCATAGAAAGAGGTCCACCACTTATCACGGATATGAAAAGGCACGCTATAAATCCCATTTAAAAAATGTTTGTCTTATGCCTATGGGGTTGTCTGTGTGTATATACGTAGAAAAAAAAATCTGTAAGGGTATCCAAAAGGTCAGCAGGGCTCTGACTGCATGCAGCTCCTGCCTCAATAACTCGAAGATGGAACATTAAAACATGGACCCAAGGGCCGAGCTGTCGAAGTGATTTCTGGCAACCTATTCCACAGAGGAAACCTTCAATGAGTGCAAAGAGGCACAGAGAAGCGAGGTGCAGGGGCGTCATCGAGAGAGCCAGAGCCAAGATGAGAAAGAACGCCATGCCCTCCTGCCACTGGGCCTTTGCACATGCTGATTGCTCCTCCAGGAACACTGTTTCCCCTTCTCTCTGGCTAGTTCTTACTTATCCTTCAGATCTCAGCTTCGGTCACTTCTCCTTTGTTCGTTGTCTTGTTTTGACTTTGTATTGAGGCGCAACTCACATTAAGCGCACAAACATTACGTGTGCAGCTCAGTGACATTCTACGTATGCGCACCCGATATATTCACCACCCACACCATTCCCCACACACTGGAAGGCTCCCTCATGCTCCCTTTCACCGGCAGCTCCCAAAAGTAATCAAGGCCAGTGGTTATGGGAGCCTAACCTTTCTCACCACGGAACCCTTCCTAACCTCATGTAAATGGAATCACACAGTACGTTTTGGGCTTCTTTTGCTCGCTCTTATCTGTATGAGATCCATCCATGTACTTGCGTGTAGCACTATTTTGTTTTTCTGCTTCGCCGTGTAGTATTTTCTGGGATGATCCTATCACGATCTGTTTATTTTACTGCAGGTGGATGTTTGGGTGGTTTCTAGTTTGAGGCTACTTGGGGTAAAACCACTACAAACTTTCTTGTGTATGTCATTTGGTGAACATATACAATGTTCCTCTTGGGTATAAATCAAGGGACGGGACTGCCGCGTCCTGGGGGATGTGTATGTTTAGAGTTAGGAGGTACTGCCAGTTTTCCAAGATGGCTGTACAAATTTGCACCCCCTTCAGCAGTGTGTGATGGTTCTGATAGCTCCCTTCAGCAGTGTGTGATGGTTCTGATAGCTATCAGATATATTAATATTTAATACCGTCAGTCCTTTTTATTTTAAACTTTCTGGTGAATGTGAAGGGTTGTAGCAATTCCCCCTAGAAGCCACTCTGCAACCCCTAGACCAAGGTGGAGGCTTCCTGCTCCTCTTTCTAGATTCGTTTCTCTGTAGCATCCCCCAGTTCTCTCTCTCCCTCACCTCATGCAAAGAACGCTCCTTGAGAGAGAAAAGGGCACCATCCTTCTGACCCACAGCCAAACCCCGTCACCCCCGTCCCAGGCCACCCATCCTCTTGCAGTGCATCTAGAAGTCCGGCCCTGAAGATGAAGGGCTCTCTCTTTGATGTACTCTAATTAATATCAAGCCCAATGCTTAATGAGCTAGCTTCTTACTGGGTGTGAGATACCAGGCCTCCCTGAGCCTCAGTTTCCTCTTCTATAAATAAGAATGATACCTCTGCCTCATACGGTTGTGGTGAGAGCCGAATGAAATGCTATGTATTAAGTCCTTGGAAGGGTGCCTGGCAGAGGGGGAGTAACTCTCTGAGGTCACTCTAAAACCCACAGCCCTCTTTCAGGATATGACCTCTCCTACTTCATTCTTTTCATCATTGGAAAGCTCTACAAAGTGTCCAGCTGCATGAAGCAATGCATCCATCTCCACCCGAAGAGATGGGTCCCTAACCTCAAAAACCAACAAGTCCTGGGAGCCTTCTCTCTGCTCCACACAGAGCCTCTCACTCGTTCCTCACGTTACCCTGCTCGGTCAACTCCGAAAGCAATGGTTCACGTGCCAGACATCGTATTGTTTTCCCATGCACCATCTCATTCTATCCCAACCTCATCAATTTGAGGGAAGGGCTGTCATTCCCCTTTTCCAGATGGAGAAACTGAGGCTCGGGGAGGGGAAGCTTGGCCTTTGTTCCAGGGGCAGGAGATCTGAAACCTTAAGCCAGGTCTCGTAGGTCTGCTGCAATGTCCACACCAACCTCAGGACAAGCAGGGGGGTGGGGGGCGCCTCTGCCTGGAGGGCCAGGATAAGCTCACAGTTGTCAGGGAGGCCCTGGGCATTCCAGAAACCACAAGGGAGGACAGGGCAGGGAAGTCCTTACCCTGTGAGGTCCGTCTTCCCTACTGGCTTGTTTTTCGAGCTTGGTGAATCCCACTTACCTCATCTGTGATTTCTGCTGTGCAAACAGCTTTCTCACGTGTCAGACGAAGCCCTCAGAGGAGGGCAGGGCCGGGCTTCTGTTGCCTCGTGGTCCTATCTCTGTTGAAACAGATGTCCCAGCAATGGAGACACCTCCTGGGAGGCGACTGCAAAGAAAAGGGTGAGTCAAAGGCCTTCTTCCCAGAGGACTGCCCCTTCCAATGCCATTAAAAGGAGGAATGCGTCTGAGCTCATCCCGGCCCAGCCCCCGATGACAGGAATGGCTCCCTAATTGTCCTTAATGCAACTTCCAAATGACTCGTCTCAGAAAGTCACTATGTCAGCCCCGGTGACTTCCCCAACAGCTGTTTCATAACTGCAGAGGCCTCGGCCAGTGAGAAGCTTCCTTGGTCTACCTCTGCCCTACAACTTCCGGCCCAGCTCGAAAGAGATGATGGGAGTCACCGAGGCATCCAGCAACAGGGGATTGACTAAATATGTCATGTCACATTCATAAGTAACACTCGGCAATCTAGAAGATAATACACACCTATATTTATTGGCATAGAAAGAGGTCCACCACTTATCACGGATATGAAAAGGCACGCTATAAATCCCATTTAAAAAATGTTTGTCTTATGCCTATGGGGTTGTCTGTGTGTATATACGTAGAAAAAAAAATCTGTAAGGGTATCCAAAAGGTCAGCAGGTGGTTTTTACTTTTTACCAATATATTTATGTGTTTTCTCAATAATAATAATAATTGTTAAAAAGCTCTATGCTAGGCGTAAGAGTGAGCAGTTTACCAGCGATATCTTATTTAATCCTCATATGAAGACGACAAGGTCAGTAAAATTCTTTCCTCATTTGACAGTGAATATTTATTACTTTTAAAAGAAGAAAAATGGAAAAACTTTTTCACTTTAAAAAAAATAAACAACTCGTATCACATATGGCTACAGAAGAGGCAATGGGCCATGTGGGGTGTAAAGATAAATTCTCTGCATAGGATGTGGCCCTTGACTTCAAAGGAGGTTCCAGGTCCAGGTACCCAAATAAGTGGAAC
>NW_011889155.1:777587-790738 GCF_000151845.1 Pteropus vampyrus
TGCAGCCACAATATGGAAAATAGTTTAGCAGTTCCTCAAAAAGTTAAACACAGAATTACCAGGGATTCCACTCCTGGGTAAATACCCAAAAGTTGAAAGCAGGGACTAAAACATCTATTGTACACCCACGTCCACAGCAGCATTACTCACAGCCAAAAGGCAGAAAAAACCCAAGTGTCCATGGATAGATGAATGGATAAACAAAATGTGGTTTAGGCAGACAATGGAATGTGATTCAGCCATAAAAAGGAAGGAACATTCGACAGATGCCATATGACGTGGATGAACTTAGAAGACAATATGCTGAGTGAAATAAGCCAGTCACAAAAGGATCAACATTCAACGTATGTGAGGTGCTTACAAAAGGCAAATTCGTAGAGACAGAAAGTAAAACGGAAGTTGCCAGAGGCTGGAGGGAGGAGGGCATGGGGACTTAGTGTTTAATGGGTTCAGGGTTTCAGTTTGAGATGATGGAAAAGTTCTAGAAATAGATAGTGGTGACGTTGCACAACATTGTGAATACTTAAATCTCATTGAGTTGTATACTTGAAAATGGTTAAAATGGTACGTTTTATGCTCTGTATACCTTACTGCAATAAAAATAAATTTTAATATGTCATCTGAAAAAAACTCATGGGGAGGGTTAAAAGAGACAAGGTGTGTAACATGCCCACCAAGTACATTCTCTGGCAAAAGATATAGTCCACACGACTCCTTGCCAAGAAGGACAGGAGACCATCTGAGGTCTACCAGTGACAGGGGTGCTGAGCCCTGTGGCATGCACGGGGTGGGACAGAGTTTGTATGGCTTTACTGTCCACTCTCCACTGGACCCCTGCCCTCAAGGAGCCCCCATCGCCACGTGGAAGGGACCAGGCAGGCCCACCAGTGACACCCACGGCAGGTCAACAGTGATGAGTGACAAGGTCCAGAGTGCTCCAGGAGGTCAAAGGCAATCAGAGATGGGGTGAATGCACAGGGCTGGGAGAAGCAGCAGGTGTGGGATGGGATGTTGTCCCATAAATGAAAGTCCTAGGGAATGTGAAAGTAAAAATAAGAACAGTGGGACTACTGGGAACCTGAGGAGGCTTCCTGGAGGAGGTGGCCTTGAACTAGGTCTTAAAGGAGGCAGAGATAGGACACTCCATGGGGATCCCAGCTTTCTAGCAACCCCTCTGCTAAGGCTGAATGCAGTGAAGAATCATTTATGGAGCTTCTACCCCAATGCTTAGCTCATTCGGTCCTAACAGTGAGGTAGCTGTCACTGTGCCCATGTTATAGATAGGAAACCTGCAGCCCAAAAAACTAACTTGTTCAGGGTGGTGGCATAAAAGTCCCAGGCCTATCTGACCCCCAAGTCTGCCCCACTCCCACGATACAAAACTGCTCTCCAAAGATTAGAGCAGGTCCCACTCCCCACAGGACCCCTCCCACTTCAAGGCCTGGGCACAACCAGCTTTCTGCTTTGCTTGCTGTGTTACCTTGGGAAATGTACTCAGGTTCTCTGAGCCTTGGTTTCCTTATCTGAAAAATGGAGAACACAAAGTCCCTACTCAGAAGGATTTCTGTGAAAATTAAATGAGATACTGTATCTGATGCGCTCAGTACAATCCCTGGTATATTATAAATACCCAACAATCGATAGATACTTTATTATTATCGTTGTTGTTGTTATTATTATTATTTATTACGGTGATAACCACTACTGTTTCTATTCCTATTAAGACAAAGAGCACCTGCTAACAAGGATCGCCACTTCAGATGCCTCCAGAGGCTGAGCAGGTAACACAAAACTGTGAATTGGGCAGTGCAAACAACAGGGGGTAGTGGAGTCTGTGACGAAATAGAGTGTGCACGCCCCGCTTAAAGATGGTTGTGGTATAATAAAAAATAAATATTTGGTCTTTACCCACCCCTCACCCCACCCTCTTTCTTAGTTCCTGGCACAGAGCTCCTAAAACTTTTGGAATTTCTTTTGTGTGCTAATGAGCTGACTCCTGGGGTTCTTGGATAGCTTCGGGATGGAGGCCAGTTGTCAGAAAGCCCAAGTCCTGATTAGAGCCTTGGGACCTTCAGCATTCCCTCCCCAAATTCTGGGGAGGAGAGAGAGGCAGGAAATTGAGTTCAGTCACCGATGGCCAATAATTAATCAAACGTGCCTAGATAATGAAACCTCCATTAAAACCCCTACACGACATGGTTCAGAGAGCTTCCGTGTTGGTGAACACATTCAGGGTGACACACCTGACCGGGCCATGCGTGGACACTCTGTGTCTCCCACCCCCAACAGACTTCGCCCTATGCAACTCTTCCACTTGGCTGTTGCTGAATCATATCCTTTATAATAAACTGGCAAACATAAGTAAAGTGTTTTCCTGAGTTTTGTGAATTGTTCTAGTGAATTATCAAAACCAATGAGGGGGTCAGGGGCACCCCAATTTATAGCCAGTTGGTCAGAGTACAGGTGGCCTCCCAGAATTTATGACTGATGTCCGAAGAGGGGGGCAGTCTTGTGAGACTAGCCCGTAACTTGTGGGGTCGGTGTGGACTCTGAGTAGCTCGCGTCGGAACTGAATCTAATTGTTGGACATTTGGTGCTGCAGAATCGCAGGATTGGTGTGGGAAAAAAGACGTCACATGATCAAACTAATGAACAAACAAACAAATAATGTCAAGTGATTGGAGGAGGCACAAGAGGACCCTGAGGGGCCCACCGTGCTGTGCTGGCTCTTGGCCTGCTGGGTGGTCACCCAGCTGTTTGTTCACCATGTGACAGCTCACCCAGCTATATCATTAAATACTGTGAATATTTCTGTCTGCATGTTAGTACTTTAAAATGTAACTATCATTTGGATAAAACACATTGAAGGTCAGATTCTGCCCCGAGGCAGCAAGTTTGCAACCCCTGAGTTTAGGTATTTCCTCCCAGATAGAGGACACCTGGCCACTGAGATGACCAGGGCACCAGGATTTGAGACTCACTTCCAGTAAGAGTGGGTGGGGCTGGAACAGAACCTAAAGGGCTCATCTGGTCCAGCTCCCTTCCCCCTGGACACAAAAGACTGTTATCCCCATTTCTCAGATGAGGCCACTGAGGCCCCACATCAGAAGGCACCATCTCATTTGGGGCCTTAATATCCCCAATAGCCTAACTCTGTTGTCTCATCTTCATGGGCCTCCTGAAGCCCCGTGGGAGCCTCTGCCTGGAAGGGGTAAGTGGGGTCCCGAGGCTACCTCAGTTGGCTTTTCCATCAGGCCTAAGTCACTTTCATGTCCTTGACTCGCCCTTGTTGTAATTTCGGTTATTATTTTTAGTGATGCTTATAAAAGATGCTTCAAGGCCCTCGTGCACCTCAAGGCCTGAGGCACTAACATCTCACCGATCCGAATTCATCACCAGTATTGTGATTAGTATTTCATTAACAATACTGATTTCCTGCACTGGCCATCAACTTGTTATTAGGTGATTTCAAAACTCTTAGCAGAGGATGACTCACACTGCACGGGCTGGTCAGAGACAGCATTTTTTTCACCCTAGTCAGTGGCCTTGATCAGAACTTAGGATACCAGGCTGGTGGCCAGCAGGCTCCAGTAACACAGCGAGGCACAGTGTTAGACCTTTTGTGAAACTACATCAGTGCCGCCTCCCACAAGATAACGTTAGACTGTTCAAGACACAGCACTTAATGACATTGACTTCTACAATGAGATACCTGCTTGTTCATTCTTTTTCCTTTTTTTTTTTTCTCCTGAATTTGACCAGGAGAAAGTCTCAGTCTTTCTCTCATTTGTCCCTGACACCCGCTCTATCCCTCCTCTGTGTAAAAGAGAGATCAGGCCTTAGGCTCGGACACTTGGGCTGAACCTGATGAAAACTGAATGATGCCAGCTTGCTTCGTTATGCTACTTTTATGCTCACCTTCTATTTACGTTCAGTAGTGCTGATGAGATGTAAAGTTCCCTTCTCAGATGAATTTATTTAAGTAAAAGGTGAATTTAAAGAATGTATTGAAGTAATTACGGTCTGGATCAGGGTTCTGCAAACTGTGGCCCATGGGCCAAATCTGGCCACCTGCCTGTCTTTTTTACAGTTTATGAACCAAAAATTGTTTTTACATATTTAAATAGCTAGGGGGCAGGTAGGAATCAAAAGAAGAATATTTTGTGATATGTGACTCATATATGAAATTCAAATTTCAGTGTCCACGATAATTTAATTGGCACACATCTGTGCTCATTGGTTTACATTTTGTCTGACACGACAGTTGAGGACTGAGTAGATGCAACACAGACCAAATAGCTCCCATGTCTAAAATATTATTTGACTCTTTAAAGAAAAAGTTTTTTGGCTGGCTGACATGGCAAAGATCTTGGTGATGGTTCCAGAGAATGAATCCCTCATCAGAACTCTGGGAGGTTATCACCGTTTGTTTCACCCAGTTTACAGGTGAGAAGGAAACAGGCTCAGAGAGGTTTAGCGACTTGCCCAAGGTCACACAGTTAGACAGCAGCGAGTGGTGATCTGAAGCCAGGTCAGACTGCAAAGAGGCATTTGGTGGGCAGGGCTGAGTGTAACATATGCTTTTGTGATCTTTCTTCCCATGACTCCACCCCTTCGTCCTCTTCACGTCCCCAAACACACGTGCTACTTTCTAACCTCTGCATCTTCGTTCATATACCCTCCCTCCTCTTCTTCCCATTCTTCACTCCAGTAAGATGGCCCCTCCTCTAGGAAGTCTTCCCCATCTGCGCATCCCTCCCAGACCCAGGTCAGCCCTCCCCGCTCTGCCCTCCCTTCCCCCACTCGCAGGTGCGTGGCCATGGCTAATTCACCGTCATTTCCTGATGATACGGTCAGTCATCTCCCCAAGCTCGGGAAAGCAGGGACTGTGTCTTATACAAACTCCAAATGACTTAGCAGGACAGCATAGGTCCTCGTGCCTTGAGCCTGGTCTACAGCCTCCCCTCATCTCTGCCCTGCTAATGCCTTATGCTTGTATTCCCCAGCCCCATCACTGTTCCCTCTAACAGAGACACCTTCCCTGCCCCTCCTGCACCTAACTCTTATTCATCCTTCAAAGCCTCAATCAGACATCACTATGAAGACCTCTATGTACCCCACTCACCCCTCACAGAGCAGATCCCTCCCTTCCCTGGGCTTCCTCCAGGCCCCCCACTACTAGTGATGCTATAGAAGAGGAGGCTTAGCTGGCAGGTCTGGAGCCAGATAACCTGGGTTCAGATCTGAATCTTCTCAATTCTAGCTCTGTATCGTTGGACAAGTGACTGGGCCTTGCTCTGCCTCATTTGTTCTGCCTGTGAAATGGGGCTAGTGACAGCAGATTGTGCCTGTAGTCAGACTAAATGAGGTAATGCCTGTGAAGCCCTTCCATGCAGTAAGTGCTCAGCAAATGTTAACTGCTATTACCACGCTGTGATTGTAATTGTCAGTATCTATGTCTGCTCATTCTCCAAGTGATAGGGGGAGGGGTCCTGTGGGAGTGAGAACTGGCTCTCATCTACATGTGACTCCCCAGTGCCTAATGTAGCAGGAGGTCTTGGTGAGCTTCTCGGTAAAAGTGCATTTCCTCCCTCCTTTCTCCTCCTCATCTCCACCCCAACCTCTGCACCCAGCTGAACAAAGCAAACTGGCTGATGTAGGACTCAGGCTGCCGAAGTCCAGGTCTGCTTTCTCAAAGAGATCCCTGACCTAAAAGCAGGACCCCAGGCTCCAGGGCCATGCCTGGATCTACCCCCACAGCAGCCCTTTGAGCCCCTTGCAAATCTGAGGAGAGGAACCAATAAACATGGTTTATGGGCCAGGAAACAGATTAAGAGGCTTGCCTTGTTCAGAGTCAGTGGGGCCTCAAAAGAGGCCACACCAAGGTCCTTGTTCCTCATCCGGCCCCCCAGGCCCTCTCCTGAGAGTAGGCTCCCCTCTATCGTAAATCTGTTAAAAAAAAAAAAAAAAAGCAACCAAAGACACGCCTGAATGGGCTTGGGGCCAAGGCAACAACATGCAGAGCAAACCGAAGCCTCCCCAGGAAAACCAGAGTCCGCATAAGTCTAAATGGAAGGGAGGTGGGTCAGCTACTTACCAGGACTCCACGAAAGGCAGGGTAGTGCAGTGGCAAAGAGCTCAGGCCCTACGTTCGAATTCAGACATCACAACTTAATAGCTGTGTGACCTTGGACAAGTCATTCTACCTCTCTGAGCCTCCGTTTTCAATTCAGTCAAATGAGGCACAGAGCTGCAGTGAGGATAAAATAAAACCTGAGAAGTGCTTTGTATACTGCGTCAGGCACCAAATAAATCTGCAGTTTGCCTAGCTCTGACCATCACCTGGAGAATCCTTGGTTCCCTTTCTTTCCTTCTCTGAGCCTCGGCTCCTTCAAGAGCAAGACCTCCTTTCTCTTATTCACCTCCTCGGAGTAGAGTAGATAGCCCAGGGTCGTGCAGGGCACTGGGAGCAAGATGGAGATGGGCCAGCTGGGGTCACAAAACTTAGCCCCATTAGGAACATAATCCTTGCCTTAGATGGGATGCCCTTAAAATCCAACTGGATCCAAGGATTCATGTACCTGAACAGGTTGGGGAAGTGATCCCAGGAAACACCAGTAGGGCAGTGGAGAAACGAGACAGGAAAAGGAAGGCAGCCAGCGACCACTGCAGCTCCAGAGTCTTGGGGTGGGGGTGGGGCTGTGAATTCCCCAGCACTTCACACCGACTGTGGATACCATCAGTGAGAAAGTTCCCAGCGGAAGAACTGGGAGGGCCAGCAGCTGGAAGAGGACCGGAGTGCTGTGGCGTGGTGATACTGAGGCCTGCGGGGGCACTCACTGCATCTGCTATGAGCATCTGGTATATTCCAGGCACTCAGGTACATACACACAATTTCTCACGTAGTCCCCCCAACAACCTTGCAAGACACCATTATCTCTCTCCCTTACTTAAACAGCTTTATTGAGGTGTGATGTACATACCACAATATTCGCCCATTTTAAGTATACAATTCAATGGATTTTTTATTATATTTACTGAGTTGGCCCCCCATCACCATAATCTCACGTTAGAACATTGTCCATTTACAGTCATTCTCTGTCTCCCGCAACCAATACCGGCACCAGCCTTAAGGACCCACAAATCTATTTTCTGTCTCTACAGATTTGTCTGTTCTGGACATTTCAGGTAAATGAAATTATATAATATATGGTCCTTTTGGTCTGGCTTCTTTCATTTAACATCATGTTTTTGAGGTTTATCCATGTTGTAGATGTTTCAATATTTCCATCTTTTTTATTGCCAAATAGTATTCAATTGAATGGATATACCACATTTTGCTTATCTATCTATCAGCTGATGGACATTTGAATTCATTTTTTGGCTGTTATGAATGATGTTGCTATGAACATTCATGTACAAGTTTTTGTGTTATATTTCATTTTTAAGTAGATACCTAAGGTGGATTTCCTAGGTCATATAGTAATTTTATGCTAATGTTTTGAGAAAATGTTTTTACAAAGCAACTGTGCCATTTGACATCCTTGTCAACACTTGCTACTGTCCAGTGAGTATGAAATGGCATCTCATTGTTGTTTAGATTTGAGTTTCCCTAACGGCTAAGGATGCTGGGCAGCTTTTCACGTATTTATTGGCCATAGGTATTATCTTCTTTAATCATATATCTATTCAAATCTGTTTAATTGTGCTATGTGGCCCCTTTGTCATCCCCCTTTACAGATGAAGAGATTGAGGCTCAGAGAGGCAGAACAGCTTGCCCACAGTGCCACAGCTTACGGGTGACAGGCACCCTGACCCCAACACACTCTGCCTTGGCACTACTCCAGGCTGTGTCCAGTTCCGCATTTGACCTCATTCCCCAGGGGCATGTTTGGAGGTTGCTGGGAGTTGAACATTTGGTTCTTTGGAAATGAGGGGTGAGGACTCCTCACATCTCTCCTGCTTTAGAGGCCTAGGATCCCAGAGAGGAAAGCACTTCACAGCAGCCTGCTTTCCTCACCCTGATGAGCCTGCGCCCCTCCCAGGCACGAGGCCCAGGTGACAACACAGAACCACCCTGCCAAGTGCTCAGAGTTTGAAGACATGTGTCATGGACCGTGTCGCTCCACCTCACCTGCTTCCCCCTTGCCCCTTCAGCCTCCCCACCCACCTTGCTCTCAGCCCTCCACTTGGGAGCATGGCCTGCTTTCTCCTGACCTCAGGGCTTGGCTCTGTTTCTTGGCTACTATTCTTGTCTCTTCTCTACGGTCCAGTGATTCCACTAATGGCCCTCTGGGTCACACTCCTGCTGACCTGACCCAGCTTTCCTTTAGAAGTTATCGGTCAAGCCTCTCAGTGAACATCATCCTAGCACCTGCTCAGTAAAGGATGCCAGGGACACAGAAAGGACAGGACACAGTTCTGTGTCCTCCATGAGATGGATAAGGCAGAAACATAAACTACTGAGAGCCAGTGAAGTTTTATGGGAGGTGTAGTAGCTGAGAAAATTCTGAACAGGGAACCATGGGGTACAGGGCAGGAAGCAGAAGTGAAGCACAATTTATGGGCAGATTCACCACGGGAGGGTAGAGGTGGAGAAGGGTATTCAGGCAGTGGGAACAGCAAGCGCCATGGCAGAGAGGTGCAAAGTCTGTTTGAGGAAACACAAGGAGCTCTGAGCTGTTGGGATGCAAAGGGCGGAACTGGGATCTAGTAGAGCTGGGGTCACAGAGGACCTTAAATGTCCTACACAGGAGTTTGGAGCAGGGGGAGGGAAAGAGGGTTTAAGCAGGGAAGGGGCAGAGTCAAATCTGTGTTTTAGAAAAATGCAACCAGGCTGATCGGTCTCTTGTTAAATTCAGCCCACCGGCCTCCCCTGGGTATTTCATGCTGCCAGACAATCCACTCCATTCCATTTCCCATTCCGTTCACTCCCCACTCTCCTAGATGAGCATGTCACACCTTCTCTCTCTCATAGTTCAGACACCTCCTCGCTCTCCTCCTTCTCACCTAATGACCTACCTTCCTATTTACTGAGAAAGCAGAATCTACCAGAAGGGATGGCCCACACCGTCCATCACTTCATCCCAACCTGTGTGGCTCTGTTCTGCATTCCTACTGTCTCTCTGAGTGAACTCTCTAGCTCTTACCTGAGCCCTATTTCTCCCCTTGTGCATTGGGCCCCATCTGCTCTCCCTTAAACATAGACATTGCCCCCATCAACTGGCCCTTGACTTGCTGGGTCATCTTGTCATCACACAAATCTCCACCTTACCTTCAGTAACTCTTCAACTTATTATTATTATTATTATTTTTACTTTACATCCCCCTCCAACTACCGACCCACTTCTCTGGTCATTTTTACAGTAAAATTTCACAAAAGAGTCATGAATTTTTGTCTAGCCATATTCAGTTTAAATAATTGAATCACTTAAAAAGAGAATAAACTAAGCAGGGAACAAGAAACTGTAAAAATGACCATAGAGATTTAAAAAAAAAAAAAAAAGCACATAAAACATCTAGGAATGAAAAATATATGAAGTGAACTTTCGAAATCAATGCCTGGATTAAACGGATTCTATAAAGCTGAAAAGATAATTGGGAAATGGAAGATAAATCTGAAGTAACTGTCTAAAATGTAGCACAGACAGACAAAAGTATAAACTATGAAGAGGAGACTGAAAACGTGGAAGACAGAGTGGGAGGGTGTCAGGTACATCTCAACAGAGTTCAATGTGCTAGGCTAAAAAATGGCCTCTAAAAGACATCTATGTTCTAATGTTATCATATATGGCAAAAAAAAAAAAAAAGCGGGGGGGAATTCTTTGCAGATGTGATTAAGTTAAGGGGCATAGAATAGTGAGATTAACCTGGATTATCCAGGGTCCTTAAATGCAATCACCTGTATCCTTATAAAGAAGGAAGCAGAGGGAGATTCAACACAGAGAAGTCAATATGAAGACAGAGCAGGGAGAGATTTGAAGATGCTGCCTTTGAATTTTGGAGGGATGATGATGCAAGTCTGATGACAGCCACCAGAAGCTGGAACAGACAAGGAATGGATTCTCCTGTAGAGCCTCAAGAGGAAGCATGGCCCTGCTGACACCTCGATTTCAGCCCAGTCTTACCGACATAGAACTTTCAGACTACAGAATTATAGCAGAATAAATTTCTGTTGCTTTAAGCCACGAAGTTTGTGATAATTTGTTACAGCAGCCACAGGAAACTAATACAATGGGAGAGAAGCAATCATTGAAAAGATAATAGCTAAGAATTTTTCAGAACTGATGAAAAACATGAGTCAATTTCAAGAAGCATAGTAAATCTCAAGCAAGATAAAACTTTATATCTATATCTATATGAAACACAATGAACCTACAGAAGAACACGTTCAAAGAGAAAATACAGTCAGAGAAATAACAACAACAAAACAAAACAAAACAAAACAAAACAAAAAAACCTCAAGGATTTGTGGACATAGCTAGAAGATAGTAGAACAATATTTTCTAGGGCCAAATACTTGTCCCTTAATGGAAAAAAAAAAAATTGTCACTAGGACTTTCCAAAGACATGTTATCCTAGATGCACAAGAGAAATAGTCGGAGCTTGCTTAAGGTAAAGATTAACCTTTTACTAAGCTATAGGCTTGGGATGTGACTAGACATCATGACCTGCCCAGTTAGAAGTTAGAGACGAGCTCATCCCACATGGTCACTTTTGGTCACCGGGTTTGTAGCCCCCCTTTTGTTCACAACAGTGATCTCTGTGGGGTGTAATAATATGATTTAATTTTTTTATTATTATCTATTTTATAAATGCTACCTTCGACAGTTTTAATTTAAAAAGTTAAAGTTGACCTTAGATTTGTTTTTTTTTAAATCTATAGACATGATAGGACCTTTTAGCTGTTTTCATACTCAAATAGCAATCAGTTTGGGTATAAAATTCTACAGTCATATTGTTCTTTACACTTTATCCCACTGTCACTCTCAGTCCTGCTCATTTCAATTCTTTTGGAGAAATCTGTTTGGTCTTTTGTCTGTTTGTTTTCTGTTTGTTTAGCAGCAGAAGTCTTTTTATTCAAACTTAAAATTTTTCACCTGGACACTTTCTAGTCTTGGTCTCACTTCATGAATTTTTCTCATGTTGAACTCTCTCTACTTCCAATTACAGATTTCTTTTCAGAGCTAGAAAGTTTTTTTTTTATTGAGGTTTCATTGACATACAACATAATATTGGTTTCAGGTGTACAACATAATGATTCGATATTTGTATATATTGTGAGGTGATCACCACGATGGGTTTGGTTAATATTCGTCACCACACGTATTTTTTTTCCTGTGATGAGAACTTTTAAGATCTACTCTCCTAGCAACTTTCAAATATGCAGTACAGTATTATTGACTATAGTTGCCATGCTGAAAGGATTTTTTTAAAATATTCATTTTTATCCTCGTTTATGTTCCACTCTTCCATGTTATACTTCAAGAACATCTCTTATTTGTAGATTATTTGTAGGTTGGGTTTCCAATGTATTTCTGAGCTCTTCAAAAGAAAAAAAAAAAAAAAGAATTGTCACTAGAATTGTGTTCCCAGCAAAACTATCTTTCAAGAACAAGGACAAAATTTTCCAACAAACCAGTATTGAGTGTGTTAACCACCAATAAACCTTCACCAAAGGAACTTTTAAAGATGTACCACATACATCTTTACAATCCCAGATGTAGGTCTAAAATACAAGACAGAACAATGAGAGACAACTGTGCAAGTAAATATAAATAAATATTAACTATACAAAATATCTGCACAAATCAATTTATCATTCGGTATAGTTCCAAATAAAATCCCAACAAGGTGTTCATGCACTATGACGATCTCTTTCTATAATTTATAAAAAAAGAGCAAAAGACCAAAAGAACCAAAATGTTCCTGAAGAATTAGAAGGATTGAGACTTGGCCTACCAGGTATCAATACACACAAAATAAAGTGATCATGAAGACTTGTTTTAAAGCATTGGTCATTGGAGTAATGTGATTTCGCTCAAGAATAGACATATAGACCAGTGGATCAGACTAGAGAATCTAGAAGCAGACTCAAGTATACATTGAAATGTGATATAAATGAGGTGGTTTTGCAAAATAATACAGAAAATGAACTATTCAATAAATAGAGCTAGGACAGTTGCTTCTCCATATGGAAAAAAAAAACTGAAATTTAATCCTTATTTATACAAAATCAATTCTAGGTGAACTAAAGACCTAAAGGTGCGAGGCAAAACTTTTAGAAAAAATTATAGGAGACTATCTTGATGATCTCAGGGGAGGGAGAGATTTTTAAAAGACACAAAAGCACATGCCATAAAGAAAAACATCAGTAAATTCTACTGTGTTAAGAATAAGAACTTCTGTTCACAAAAACACCATTTAGAAAGATAAAGGACAAGCCACGGATTAGGAAATGACACTCGAAATGTATGCAATTTACAAAAGATTAGGAGGAGACTATATCAGAAGCCCTTAAAGAATCAATAAGAAAAAGCAACATCATAGAAAAAGGACTAAAAACATAACCAAACATTGTACAGACGGGGAATCAAGTGTAACCAGTAAACATGAAAAGATGCCCAACCTCATTAGGAATTAGGAAAATGCAAGCCTAAAACCTCCGTAATATGCCAATTGACACCCACTGGATTGGCACCAGTGTAAAAGTCTGACAACACCAAGTGTTGTCGGGGCTGTGGAACAATGCAAGCTCTTATACACTGCTTGTGGGAGTGTAAATTCATACAACCAGTTTGGAAATAAACTTGGCATTGTCTGGTCAAGTTCGGGTGCACCGATCTTACTACCCAGCATTCCTACTCCTATGTGCCTCACCTAGAAATCCTTACATGTGTGCATCTAGAGATAAATATTGACGGCGACAACCCTCTGTCCATCAAGAGGAGAATGGAATGATGATCTGTGGTTTGTTCATACAATGGAGTGCCTTATGGCAGCGAAAATGAATGCGTTACAGCTATACTGAACAACATCGGTGCATCTCACACCCAAAATGTAGAACCAAAAACACGCGGGCTGTAGGAAAATGAGGACGGTCCAATTCTACTTCTCTGAAGTTCAAAGACATGCAAAACAAAACAATAAAT
>NW_011889155.1:790788-794894 GCF_000151845.1 Pteropus vampyrus
GGTGCACCGATCTTACTACCCAGCATTCCTACTCCTATGTGCCTCACCTAGAAATCCTTACATGTGTGCATCTAGAGATAAATATTGACGGCGACAACCCTCTGTCCATCAAGAGGAGAATGGAATGATGATCTGTGGTTTGTTCATACAATGGAGTGCCTTATGGCAGCGAAAATGAATGCGTTACAGCTATACTGAACAACATTGGTGCATCTCACACCCAAAATGTAGAACCAAAAACACGCGGGCTGTAGGAAAATGAGGACGGTCCAATTCTACTTCTCTGAAGTTCAAAGACATGCAAAACAAAACAATAAATCGTTCGAGACTGCATCCATCTTTGAGAAAACTATAAAGAAAAGGGCAAGGAATGATACATACAAAATTCAGAGTGATTATTGCTTCTGATGGGAGGGAGAGGAAGAGCTGGAGGAAGGATGCATGGGAAGCCTCAGGAATTTGTGATATTAGCTCTCTTAAGTTGGATGTGGGTATATGAATTTATTATTATTATTATTATCATCTCACACATGTTTTCATGGATAAAATATTCTTAATTGCAAAAAGAAAATGCAACTACTACCCCTATTCTGGCAACCATGAGGATGGTGTGGGCTCCAGACTCAAAAGAGAGAAACTGGAGACGGGAGACCCACCATGAGGCTGTTACCTCTCTCTAATCACTAGTATTAGATGAAATCACAAATGTTAAAGTGCTTTGAAAAATACCAAGCCCATGATAAGGTCTATATAAGTGTTTGGGCTTTTTTTAATGCAGCGATGAGGGTTTGGCAAGGAGTGACGGCAGTGGGTAGAGGGAAAAGGAATATATTTGAGAGATCTTTGCAGCTTCAAGTGATTGAATGTGGGGGTGAGAGATTCAGTAATGTTATTATGATTTCACCGTATTTATTAACACACTTAGTATTTGCAGAAAACCAAGCAGGGGCCAGTAGCGGAGAAGCAGTTGGCAATGGTTGCTCCCTATGCATGTTTGGGTCATGTGGATGGAGATTTTTACTGATATGTTGCACTGGGCTGAACAGAGGTAGATGGAGAGTTTGTATAGAGGATGGAGAATCAAGGATTTACTGAAGGAGTTGTCCCCAAGCTTGTCCTGGCAGCCACATGCAGACTCCATAGCTCATGAGCGAGGCTGCTCAAGCCCCCAGGCAACACCACAGTTTACTGGTCACCTTTCAGCCCACCATAGAACCCTTCTATCACGTGACTTTCTCCTTGCCTCTTAAAAATGCCCCACATCTTGTTCAGGTAGGCAGACACAAACTTTTGAGGTAGCTACACTTGGAAGGTATAGCAACTCCATACTGGGAGTCCGTCTTCGTAGGTCTCAAGGGAACTTGACTCCTAATCTGGGCTCTCTGAGAACAGAGTCTTTGGAGGTCCACCCAGGGGCTTTGGCACTCACAAACAGATGTCAAGTTTATCCTTGATGCTGGTTCTACAGTTTGTCTTCCTGTCATTAGGACCTTAAGTCAGTTAGGGAAAGGACTTCAAAAGGCCACCTGGGCAGCTCTGCCTCTGCAGACCAACCCAGACAGACTTACCTCCCTTCCCTTGAAGGTCTCCTATGAGAGATGTCACTGATTCTCTTGGGAACCTCTCTCCCTTCGGACAAGAAGCCACTCTTGAAAGACCTGGAGGCAAAGGGCCTGTTGAGAAGACACCAGCCTTCCGGTCTGCTGTGAGGGTCCCCTTATGTAAGGCAACTGCACAATGCGTACCGAAAGCTTTCTAATAGCTTTGGCCCACAGAGTTTCCTAATAAATTATCTTAAACAAATGATGGGACAACTGTATAAGGAGGCACTTACAAGACTGTATACAATAAAGGAAAATTAGAAATAAGCTTTCTGTCAACCACAGGGGGTTTAAATGGATATTGGTAAATCCATGCAGCATAATGCGATGCATTCGTTAAAAAAAAAATAACTTGGCTTGGGAGAATATTTAATGATATTGAAAGATATTCACAAGATAGTATAAAGTGTAAAAAAGTGGGGCATAAAATAGTATGTTAAATATAGTTATGTTTTTTATTTTTTTTAAGCATAAGAAAATATAGAAAAGATTTGGAAACATATAGTAAGATCTTAATAATGGTTATCTTTAGGGTATAATATTATGAGCATTTTCCCACTTCACCGTGGATAGCTGCATTTTCAGAGAGTTTACAATGAATATTTATTTTTCATTTTAGACTTATTAATTGCAGCAGTAATGTACGAAAACAGAACTCATGGTAGAATACGCAAGCAAAACACATAGGCCAGCATCATCCTTAACCAGCCCTGCCCCAGGCCCGTCCCTTCTCATCTGTGATCACTGTTATAAGTTTTGTGTCATTCTTCTGAGTCCTTTTCCTGTGCATTTTACATAGATATCTGTGTATAGTTAGAAATATGCAGCATTCTTTAGGGTTTCTTTTTTAACATAATTGGTATCATAACGTGTATGTTGTAAAGACATATAACTTGCTTTTTCCACTTACCCGTGGACCTGGGAGATCTTTTATGGTGGTATACATCCATCATTTTAACTGCTGCATGGTATCTATAGCATGGATGGGCCACAATTTGCCTACTTATTCATCCATGATTGATGATTATTGAGGTTGTTTACATTTTCTGATTAATTCAAACACTGATGCAGTGAAAATCCTAGTCTGTGCTCGTACGCGTGCAGGTACGTACTCATTTCTCCACGGGAGATTCTCAGAAGGCAATCTTGCACACTTTAAATTTAAATAGATAACCCCAAAATATTCTCCAAACTGGGATTTGCCTGTTGACTCTCCCACTAATGGTACTTAAGATATTTGTTTACCCAAGTCTTCGCCAGCACAGGACATCATCAATCTTTTTCATTCTTTGAGTATTACTTCAATAATTGGGAAGAAAGTAGGGTTACCATAGGTCACCACCTGATGCTTGACTGGATCTTTAACATCCTCCGAGTGGTCCACCAGCCCTTCTCGCCCAACTCAAATACCCAGGAACACAGTTTTGTACATAGGGTGGCTGGTGTTACTTGCTATTGCCACATCTAACAGCTGGGTGAGGAGTGCTGTGGGGCTGTAGATGAAAGAGATGGCCTCAGAAATGTAGGAATTATCATCTGTCACCAAACACTATTCATGCACTATTGGTTTTACCTCCAAAACAAATGTCACATCAGCCTGCCTCATCTGCTTCCATCGCCGCTATGCCAGATCTGGCCCTCCTCATTCATCACGTGAACCCTGAGGTTGTCTGCAATTGCCCCCCCCCACTTCTACTCTTGTCCTTTTAACCCTCTAGTTTGTTCTCCACCCAGCAGCCAAAAAAAAATCTTTCTTGAAGTATAATTTAGATCACATTTCTACCATGCTCAAAAGCTTCCCTTAGCTTCCTGCTGGACTGGGAATTACATCCTAGCCCGTCTCCAGGGCCTCGGAGCCCAGCACCATGTGGCCCTGCCTGCTCTTTGAGTTTATCCCCCCAATTCTCCCCCAGCTCGCTGCATTCCAGGCATCCCCAGCTCTTCCATGTTTCAGAGCCCTCGCCCACACTGTGCCCCCAGGTGAGAACTCCTCCTTCCTCTGCTGGCCCCTACTCCTATTTCAGGTCTTGGCTTAAATGTCACACAGTCTAAAATGAATCTTCCCCACATTGTTCTAATTTCCCACCCTTTGCCTTCAAAGCTCCTGTGACAACCAAAACTGAGAAGCTAATCTGTGCAGTTGTTTTACATATTTCAGGTCCACCTTCCTGCCCACCATACTGGAGGCCCACAAGGGTGAAGACTTGTCTGCCTTTTCTTCTCTGTATCTCCAACACCAAGCACAGTGCCTGACACACAGTAGGCTCTCAGTGACAGATGAATGAATGAATAAATGAATGAATGAATGAAATATTCCAAGAAAGATGGAAGAGAGGCAGCCTGCTCTGGGGAAGCCCTGGTCAGGAAGTAGCCCTGGGAGGCAGGGGTGACCTGGAGATTGCTAAGATGAGCATTTAATGTCACCTTCCAGTTGTGTGCTGTTCTGTAGCCATTCTCTCTGTGACCCCAAATCTCAAAGCCTATGTTGCTCAGGTGAGTGACACA
>NW_011889155.1:794944-797324 GCF_000151845.1 Pteropus vampyrus
CTATTGCCACATCTAACAGCTGGGTGAGGAGTGCTGTGGGGCTGTAGATGAAAGAGATGGCCTCAGAAATGTAGGAATTATCATCTGTCACCAAACACTATTCATGCACTATTGGTTTTACCTCCAAAACAAATGTCACATCAGCCTGCCTCATCTGCTTCCATCGCCGCTATGCCAGATCCGGCCATCCTCATTCATCACGTGAACCCTGAGGTTGTCTGCAATTGCCCCCCCCCACTTCTACTCTTGTCCTTTTAACCCTCTAGTTTGTTCTCCACCCAGCAGCCAAAAAAAAATCTTTCTTGAAGTATAATTTAGATCACATTTCTACCATGCTCAAAAGCTTCCCTTAGCTTCCTGCTGGACTGGGAATTACATCCTAGCCCGTCTCCAGGGCCTCGGAGCCCAGCACCATGTGGCCCTGCCTGCTCTTTGAGTTTATCCCCCCAATTCTCCCCCAGCTCGCTGCATTCCAGGCATCCCCAGCTCTTCCATGTTTCAGAGCCCTCGCCCACACTGTGCCCCCAGGTGAGAACTCCTCCTTCCTCTGCTGGCCCCTACTCCTATTTCAGGTCTTGGCTTAAATGTCACACAGTCTAAAATGAATCTTCCCCACATTGTTCTAATTTCCCACCCTTTGCCTTCAAAGCTCCTGTGACAACCAAAACTGAGAAGCTAATCTGTGCAGTTGTTTTACATATTTCAGGTCCACCTTCCTGCCCACCATACTGGAGGCCCACAAGGGTGGAGACTTGTCTGCCTTTTCTTCTCTGTATCTCCAACACCAAGCACAGTGCCTGACACACAGTAGGCTCTCAGTGACAGATGAATGAATGAATAAATGAATGAATGAATGAAATATTCCAAGAAAGATGGAAGAGAGGCAGCCTGCTCTGGGGAAGCCCTGGTCAGGAAGTAGCCCTGGGAGGCAGGGGTGACCTGGAGATTGCTAAGATGAGCATTTAATGTCACCTTCCAGTTGTGTGCTGTTCTGTAGCCATTCTCTCTGTGACCCCAAATCTCAAAGCCTATGTTGCTCAGGTGAGTGACACATTGAGAAGGAGTTAAAGGAAGATAGGACTGCTCCTGAGACTCCTTGGTGACTTGGGCCAGTGGGAATACCACAAGTCCCCTTGGTGGGGACTCGGTGAAGGGAAGAGCGACCCCACAGGGCTAGAGGAATTTGGAGATTCCATTTTTCTACCAAATTCACCATCTAAAACTCAAAAGGAAAAGAACATTAGAAAAAAATCAGAAAGGATGCAGAGAATGAGGTGGCTTACTCTTCGTGGGACGAGAGACTTGGGACTCAGCCAAGTTTGGGGTTGGTTCCAGGTCCTCTTCATTTCCATTTCTTCGTATGTAAAGTGGACATGACAGTCATCACCATTTACCTCCAGTGTCAACAGATTACATGAGATAACAAATCACTAAAGCCCTTGGCACCAGTTGCCACACTTTGTACCTTGTTCACAGTAGGTGGAGAGGAGAGAAGGTGCAAGTCCAGAGCCAACAACCAGGGACCCATGTGTGGAAGGTCAGCTTCCGGACTCGTGACCTGTGCACTTGCACAGGGTCCCTGAGCTTGGTTAAAACGCTGCTGTAATGACGCCATTTTGAAATTCTTAATTTTTGAACAAGGGACACTTTCTCTGTGTCCTAGGCTCTGCAAATTAAATTATGTTGGGGAATGAGTGTGTGTGTGTGCACGTGTGTGTGTGTGAGGGGGAGAGAGAGCGTAAAAGATCCTGCCGTGGGTGCTCAATGAAGAGATGAAGACATGTTCTCATCAATGAAGCGATGTTAACTGATGTCAAAGTCACCCAGCCAATACTCACCCACGGTCCTTAGCCAACCCCACACACCAACAAGCTGAGACTTCACTTAACAATAGCCCCTCTCAGTTCCAAAGATCGACAACCAAAACAACCCCTCCTAGCCTTTGAGATGTTACCCAATCATCTCCACGCCCACAGGCCAAGGCTCAACACCAAGTAGTGCCAGGTGTGGTCTCCCTGCAGATTTTCCCAAGGACTCAACCAGCCCTGGAGACTGTTTGCTGGTGGTTTCCATACACAAGGCACATGTCGCCCTGTGCACACCCTGAATGTCTTTCCCACCCTGTCCTCCCTGGGCCAGACGGTGAGCTTCCTGGGCCAGCCTCCTCTCTGTGTCCCTAAGGCTGGGTGCAGGGCTTAGAACACAGTAGGTGCTCAATAAATGCTTGCTAAAGTCATTTATGCACTCGCTCCACACACATTTATCATCCAGAGGTGGAGATGGTCACAGACAAGATTAACATAAAATAAAGGAACAATAAAAAGTTTACAGTCTAAGAATTTGAGTGGTTGCAAGATTTGGACTCCCACTACCTTAGGCC
>NW_011889155.1:798574-802085 GCF_000151845.1 Pteropus vampyrus
CTTGTACCTGAAGCCAGGAACAATCCATGGGCTTTTCAGTTACACGAGGAAAAGAAATCCTTTCAGTTTAAGACAGTTTAGATTGGAATTCTGTCCCCTGAAACGTGACTAACACATAGACACTTGGTTAACCCCTTAGTCCCGGCTCAAGTGGTCATGTTCAAAAACTGCCGGGCTGCCCTCAGTCTTCTCATAACCTCTATGGAACTGGCCCTTCCCTCCCTTTCCCGTCTGCCTTGACGCCCAGCCTGCCTTACCACACCCCCCACCTGCTCTCTAATGGCTACGCTCTCGCACTCACATGAGCTGAAACAGCTTGCAGTGGCGTGAACCTGCCCCACTTGTCCTCCCGCATTTTCACATGCCGTTCCCAGGGCTTGAAAAAGCCCCTCCGTCTCATTCCCCACCGCCACCCTGCCCCCTACACCATAGCACCTGGCAAACGCTTCATTCTTCAAGCTTCAACTACTCTTGTCAAAGACACCAATGATCTCTATGTTGCCATATCCAATGGTCACTTCTCTGCTCAGCTCCTATGTAACGTCTTGTCAACATTCCACACAACTGACCATTCCCACCTTCTTGAACGCATTCTCTTTCTCTTGGTTTCCACAATAACTTACTCTCTTTCTCCTACCTCATTGATCGCTCCTTCTCCATCTTTTCATTCATTCATTTCTTACATGTGTTCCTTTAACAAATATTTACTAAGAGCCTACTAGTTGCTAGGCTCTGTGTTAGGCACTAGACAGTCAACAGCACAAAGCCCTGCCCATGGAGTTTACATTCTAGGGCAAGTCTTTATTCCCCACCTCTGCTCAACCTCTAAATGTTGACGTGTGCTGAGGCTCATCTTGGGGACCCCTTGTCTTTTCCATCTTGTCCATCTCACAGCTTTAAATTCCATTCGTGGGTTGATGACTCCCAAATGTCTATCCCTAGACCTGGCTATTTCCTCTGAACTCCAGACTGCTTACTTAATTTAGCCCTTTGGATATCTCCAGTTTAACATGTTGAAAACAGAAATGTTTATTCCCCCACCCTCAGCCTAAACCTGTTTCTCCACCTGCCATTCTCAATGGCACCACCATCCACCCAGTTGCTCAGGCCAAAACCCTAGGAGTCATCCTGATTCCTCCTTTATTCTCACCCCACAGCCAGTCTATCAGTAAGTTCTGCCGGCTCTACCTCCAGAATGTACTCTAGAACTGGCCACTTTTCTCTATTTCCTACTACCCTGGTCTAGGCCACCATCATCCATCCCTGACCACTATAATAACCTCCTTACTGGTTTCCCAGCTTCCACATATGCCTATCACCCCCATCTATGCTTCACACCATAGCCAGAGCGATCTTTCCAAAATGTCAATTAGATTGTGTCACTCCTCTCCTTAAAACTCTTTAATAAACAGCGTGGGAGACGATATTTGCAACATTTATCAATGTATACACATTTAGTAACTTGAATATATAAATACTCCACATTAATCAATTAGAAAAAGACAGCCTTGTAGAAAAATGGGCAAGGGGTATGAACCCACAGTTCACAAGAGAAGAAACTCCAAGAGCTAATAAATACAAAATTACATGTTTAACCTCACTAGTAATCATGAAAATGCAAATTAAAATGAGTTACCAAAACACTGTCAAAATTTTTAAAGGCTGACAATATCAACTGCTGGCAAGAATACAAAGAAATGGGAACTTTGAGATGCTGCTAGTGGTAATATAAATTAGTATGCCAACTTTGGAGAGCCAGCTTTATATAATGTATAGCAACTTTTTATAATTTTGAGAACGGGCACACCCTTCAACCCATTAATCTCCCGTTTCAGAATCAGTTGTACGTAGTGAACAAAACAGGATCAATAGGATAAATAAAATATGTACACGTGCCATGTAATTCTATATAGCAGTTGAAAATCAATTAACTAAGTTAATTCAACATCTATCAAGCATTCTTGGATGAAAAAAGGCAGCTATGGGGGGGGCAGAAATGGCGTAATGATAGAGGCTCTGTTCATCCATAGATGATAGAGGCAACCAAATCAAAGTTGTGATGGAAACAAGGAGCAAGCAGCAAGGAAAAATTGCCTGGGATCTTGATGAACAAGCCATACAACTAAGGAGAAATGCAAGAAACCACCCCACAACGGCAGAAGGTAGGAAAGGGTGAGGACGCGTCTCGAGCGGCTGAGTGAGACGGAGGCTGCGGCAGTGGCAGACGCCTCTTAAAGGGGCCACGTCCGCGAGCAGATTTTCGCAGTGACGGACCTGCTTGCTCTGAGCACCAGTGCCAATTCAGCTGTGTGCAGGGGGGTACCAGGGACTTACAGGGAGACATTGTTGGAGTGAGGGCTGAGGAGAGCTTGCTCTATACAGAAGTGCCTGTGGTATCCACTGTTCCCTGTTGAGCCCTCCCCTCTCCCAGTGCTCAGACACAGTGCTACCATAACCCTGACGTCATCAAACTGGATAACAGAGGATTCTCTGAAACTCTGCCTACCCCAATTGCAGCCCCACCCAAGCCACATCCAGGTATATCCTCAGCGAGTCAGGTGCTCCTTGCTGAGCAGTGCCTAGACTCACACTAGAGGCAGCTGGCCCTGGTTTCTGGTGTGACCTTTTGAGGCAACTATAAGCACAGCATCTGTGGGTTGCTTGCTGAATCTTAACAGGTAGCCCCGGAGGGGTAGAGGCTTGGGCTAAACTTGGCCTATAGCTGAATCCCTCTCAGGACTGTGCCCCTGGACACCTACTTCACAAATCCACACTAATAGGACCGGGGGACTTAGGAGCTTTGCTTAGTCCATAGAAACAGACACGGAAAGGCAGCCAAAATGGGAAGACAAAGAAGCAGAAACCATATGAGAGAATAGAATAGAGATCCAGAAATAATGGAGTCAAGTAATCTAACAGATGCAGAGTTCAAAACACTGGTTATAAAGATGCTCAATGAACTTCTGGGAAATGTAGATAAATTCAGTGAGAACTTCGACAAAGAGATAAAAAACATAAAAATGGAAATTATAAAAGAGAACCAGTAGGAAATGAAGAACACATTATCTGAGATGAGCATAAACAAAGGAATAAATAAGGTGAATAAAGAAAATGACCAAATGACCTATCTAAAGGATGAGAAAGCCAAAGACGTTCAATCAGAATGGTAAGAAAGGACTATAAAAATAATTTAAGGAGCATATGAGACACTATTAAAGGTAAAAATATCTGTCTCATCTGCATAGCTGAAGAAAAACAAGATGTTGAAAAAATAATGATGGAAAACTTTCCTAATCTGGTCGAGGAAATGGACATACAACCCCAGTAAGTTCAGAGAATCCCAAAAACCAGGGATCCAAAGAGGCCCACACCAAGACACATCGTAATTAAAAGGCCAAAGTTTAAATACAAAGAATATTAAAAGCAGCAAGAGAAAAACAGATAGTTACCTATAAGGGAACACACATAAGACTGGCAGCTGATTTCTCAAAAGAAACTATGCAGGACAGAA
>NW_011889155.1:802135-807668 GCF_000151845.1 Pteropus vampyrus
AAAAACAGATAGTTACCTATAAGGGAACACACATAAGACTGGCAGCTGATTTCTCAAAAGAAACTATGCAGGACAGAAGGGTTTGGCACAAATTATTCGATGTGATGAAGACCCAGGATCTACAACCAAGAATACTTTATTCAGCAAAGCTACCATTTAGAGCTGAAGGACAGATAAAGAGTTTCCCAGACAAAAATAAGCTAAAGGAATTTATCACCACCAAGCCAGTATCACAAGAAATGTTGGAGGGACTCCTTTAAGAAGAAAAAAAAAGTATCAAAAACAGGAATAAAGGATGGTAACAACTGCATTCCTATCAAGAAGTACCTCAGATGGAAAAGAATTCAGTGCTCCAACTAAGAGATAGAGTGGCCGAATGGATAAGAAAACAAGACCCCTACATATGCTGCCTATAAGAGACTCACTTCAGATTAAAGGAAACACGCAGACTAAAAGGAAGGAGATGGAAAAAGGTATTGCTTTGACAGACCTAGAAGGTCCATCAAGTCAGACAGAGAAAGATAAATACCATATAAGATTTCATTTATATGTGGAATCTAAGGAATAAAAAGAACAAACTAATCAAAAACAGACTCTCCAATAGAGTGGACAATTTGGTGACGGACAGAGGGGAGAGGGTTTGGGGGACCAGGAGATTGAGATGAAGGGTTAAAGAAGTATAAATTAGTAGCCAATGGATGGTCACGGGGATGGGGAGCACAGCATAGGGAATGCAGTTAGCATTAATACATTGTCTAGGTGGAAGGTCAGGGGAGAGAGGGAGCAATTGAGGGAATCACTTTACAAACTATATAGATATCTAACCAATGTACTATATACTTGAAACTAATTAAAATAAATAATTTTTTTAAAGGCAACTGTAAAAAGACATGTGCACACTGCTTCCGTAATGCAAATTTAAAGTTCTAAACTTAAAGAGAAAAATGGCTTCCCATTACTCTCAGAATAAAACCCTAATTTTTACCCTGGCCCACAAGGTCTATGCAATCTGGCTTTCTAACTCCATCTCACACCACTCACTAAGCTCCAGCCACACTGCCTGCTTTCAAGCATTCTTAAAGCACCGATTTTCTTGCCCAGCTTAGGCTTTTCTAGTAACTATTCCCTCTGCCTGGAACTTCCCTTAAAGCAGCCTCCCCATCATCTGCAGACACTGTGTGTTTGTCTAATTATTTGTTTATTTCTTTGTCTCTCCCCATTAGACTATAAGCCCCAGGAAAGAAAGAACGTTGCCTTTCTTGTTCAATGATATCTCACCAATGGATGGCATTTCATAAGAGCTCAATAGATGCTTATTGAATGAATAAACATGACTTCCTCTAGGAAGTCTTTCCTGAATTCCTAGACTAAGAAACATTCCTTAACTCTGCATTTCTACAGCCTCCTGGCTTGGTTCTTTCAGCAACTTTCCCACTACGATTCAGGAACTCTTAATCTGGGGTTTTTCAAATGAATGGCAAGGCAATCCATAAACATCCAAAAACTATAGGCGAAATTTTATGGGCATGTGTTTATTACATTTTCTGGTGAGTTTTCATCATATTCCTTAAAGAGTCTATGCCACAAACACACACAAAAAAAATTCATAACACTGCTACTTCAGTTGGGTTATAACTTGACCAGGTCCTGTACCCTGTAGGCTGCTTGAGGGCAAGTCTGCCACTGTTTTCCAAAATGCTAGTGCAGAGCCTGGCATGGAATAGGAGACTCTCAGTGAAATCTAGAATGAATGAATAAGTGAATGAATGCATGCTTTTGGAGCCTGGGTACCAGGCTCATTTTCACTCACAGACCCCTTGGGAGCCTGAGACATCGGAACTAGAACAGGCTGGAACAGACAGAGAGAAGAAAGCTGGCCTTGGCCTCAGCGCCAAGAAGGCTTAGCGCCCAGACAGGCGGGGCCCTGGACAGGGCTCTCCTCTTGCTCATCCTGAGCCCAAAGATGCTGATCCGTTACAGGTTTTTCATCCTCTGCCCAGTGCCAGCTGTGTCCTCCTCCTCCCTCCACCTCACCCCGGAAGGTGAGCCAGCTTTGGTACCAGGGCTTATCAGCCGAGATCAATACAATTGCCTAGCTCAGGCAGCCCCATGGAAACCCCACAACAAGACACCAAAACAGAGACCAAACCCTTCCTGGGAAACTCAAGGGGCATGAAGAGGTGTCTCCTTCACTGGTGACTGAGGAATCTAGAAATTCCGGTGGGGCCGACTGAGCAAGGGGTGCGGGACACTCGGCCTCATTCCATATAAAGAAACCCCAAGCTCCAAGATCTATTCCCACTTGCCATGTAGCTAGAGTCTTTCTCCAATGCCATCTTGCACACACCTAGGGTCAGGTACTTCCTTGAGAAATTCGTGAATGAAGTCCAATCAGGCTGGGTCCAATCAGGTATCAAGAGGAATATTTAATAATACTGTTGGCTAGTATTGACTGAGATCTATTATGTGCCAGGCCATGTGCTACATGATCTATATTTTTAAAAATGTAATCCTCACAATATATCTATGAGCCCCATTTGAAAGAAGAGGAAACTGAGGCAGGAAAGGCCAAATAGCTTTCCAAGGCCCTTTGGCCAATAAGTGGCAGAGCTAAGATTCAAACAAGTCACCTGATTCCTATGACCTTAACCTCTACTTTAGAGCCGCCAAGTATGGAGCCCAAACTTGGTCACATAAGGCTATACTTGATTACAGTTAGGTCTCACAACCACCCTGGCAGGAAAATCACCATTACTTTCTCTGTTTTACAGATGAGCAGAGACTCAGAGTAATCTGCCCAACTTCATGCAGCAAGGCAAGTAATAGAGACACACGCCTATCTGAAGCCAACATGTTGGCTCTTAACCCCTGCCAGGAAATGTTTTCCATAAGAGGGCTGGGCTGGTGTGGCCATTCACAACTCCCCACCCCTCCTCACTCCAAGTCCAGAGTGCAATAAAGTCATTCTCTACGCTGAATTTCCAACACAGAAACTAGCACCCAAAACAATGATTGGCAAAAAGTCTGAGCTTGATGAATAAATGTGTAAAATGTACGAATGTATGAATGAATGGATAGACTCTTGAATGTATAAATGAATGGATGAATGAATTTCTCCTGACTACAGCCTTTTCTCTCAGAAAAGAGAGAGTCTGTGGTTCCCTCCAGGAGAGTAAGACCCAGGCACCCACCAAACATTCTCCCCATGGGTTGGAAAAACTTCTGTGGTGAGGTACAAAAGATGGGCTTACATACGTTCCTGGAGAACTAACCCTGTTGCTTGCACGGAATAACCAACCCTTAGTCCACAGAGCACATTTGTACACATGTTATGGATTTCTCTCCACAGCTACCATGAAGGAGGTACCACTTTCCCATTTTAAAGGTTGAAGAGCCTGCAGTGCAGAGAGGGCACATGAGTTGTCACGGAAACAAGTGACAGAGTGGGAGTCACTTCAGATCCCTTGTCCCTTTTCCTCCAGCATGTCCCTATGTATAGGGTCAGAGACAGGATTACGGGACTGCCAGGGGTTTGTCCCAAATCCATAGGCAAACAGGTCAGGGAGCAACATCTAGGTCCCCAATTAGAGGGAAATGGAAATAAAGACACTGCAGGGGATGTGCCCAGAGGTCCCAGTCAGATGGCAGAACCAGGCCCAGAGATTTCAGAGAGCTGCATGGTGGGTCCTCTGGGATCAGGCCACAGAAACCAGGCAGAATCAGAGGCATCAGCCGGGGTTGGAGAAACAGGCACAAGCCCAGCCAGAGGCAGCCCAAGAAACCTGGGGATAGAATCAGCAATGGGACCCCACTTGCTCTCTGGTTCACCCCTCCTGGTGGGGCACAGGATCATCGTTGGGAGAGCTTGATGCCACTTAATGGACTGGGAGGACAGAATCTCTATATGGGCACGGAGCAGTGTTGCCCGGCCCAGCCAAGCCCTGACCAGACAGCCTAGCACAATGGTTCTCTTAGGCAGGCATACAATTCAGCCCTTTCAGGCCAGGGGCAGTTGGGCTGGCAACCCCTGTACCTCTGTTTCTCTCTGGCTCCTGTAAGTGAATCACTCAGAATTAATGAACTTGGGAACAATGAACAGGAAGCAGGTTTGAGTTCTTCTTTAACAAACAGGAAGCTAGATCTCAGGTACCCCCAGTGCCATTGCTGTTGATGGCGATCTATGCAGTGGGTGCTTCAGGGTCACAGAGCCACGCAACAAAGTGTCATAGAATTGTCACTAACTGTGACCGTCAAAACCATAGAAAGTTAGGTTCATAGCATCACAGATTGTTCTAATTACAGAGTCACAGAAAGCCAACGTCCCAGAACCATCAATTATAAGCCTAGAATCACCAGCTCAGGGAATCACAGACTTGTAGGACCATCAACCCATCAGTTGCCAGAACCCAGCTCTTTAGAGAGGGAAAAAGCCTTGAAGACCATCCTGTCTAAGGTTTCATTCTGTAGGTAGGGAAACTCATTCAGCTGATCAAAGTCATAAAGTTTGGTCATAGCTGACCAAGGCCTCTCTGCATCCTCATTCTACTTCCAGGGAAAATGGGCAAGAGTTGCAGAAGCCTGAGCTCCTAGACACTTGGCCCAGGGACCTGCCCCTTGGGGATGGTCTGGCCCCACTCTGAGGTATCATTTGACGCTGCCAGGCTACCTGTGGTCAAACCCTTCCATTGTTTCAAGATCTGAGGCTTTGTGAGCTCTAATGTCAGGATGATGTAGTTGGCAAGTCTAGACAGGCTTAAATTCCTTTAGCCAATCCCTCAGTCTCCTGCCTAATAAGGGAGAATAGTACACCCTCGTGATTTTGCCTGGGAGTATGCCCACTGGTGATCACACAGGAGAGAGAGCCAGTCCTCCAGGGTTTCAGCATGGGGTGCCCATTGCCTCATCAAGGTCACTTCAGTTCACTGCCACACAAGGAAGCCCAGTCTCACTTCCCAAGAGTCTATCACAAGCTAGGCTCAGAGAAGCTACTAAGAAGGACGTTGTACTCACCTTCGAGGTTCCTATAGTCCACTGGGAGAGTCATATATGTATGTGATTATAAGAAAAGGCAGAGTGTGATGGCAATAAACACAGAAGAGACAGAAATTAAGAAAAGCTTCATGAGAGAGTGGCGGTATTTAAACTGAGCCATTAGAGAGCTTTTTTTATATCAATCCCTGACTTCTGCTTCTGTCTGTGTTGAAGTAACAAGAACTAGACTTACCTTCTCACACTAAACACATAGAAAACCGAACAAAATATATAAAACATTTGTTTTCAAACAATGAAAAAAAGGCATAATAGTATGTGATTCCCTAAGAGACGAGAAACGAATAAAGGGAGCCCCTAATTGTCCTGGTTTTCTGCCTAGCATCCATTCCAGACCATGGCTCAGGAAGAAGAAACTCAAGTAGAATATGTTAATCTTGCTGAATTAAAAATTTTGAGATTGGAGTTCAGGGATGAAGCTAGAAGTCGCGGCAAAGTTCCAGAAAGAAGGAGGCTGTGCAGTAAAAGAGCTCTAGAAATTTGC
>NW_011889155.1:809233-811770 GCF_000151845.1 Pteropus vampyrus
TGTTGCTATAAGTTTCTTACATTATCTGTTTTAGTAGATTTGTATTAGGTCAATTCAGCTAAGCTGAATTTCCCAGAATTCCTTTCTCTTTAGCATGGGTCACAAGATATTTTGTGCAACATCTGGAAGATGGAGTAAAGCAGTTGCCTCTTGCTTTTTTGCTTTTTGTTTGTTTTTTGTGTTTTGGTCACTCAGAAAGTTGGTACGGGGACACTAGGAGCAGCTCAGACACACTGTCACTTAACTGCTGGGTCACCTTGTCATTGTGAAGGCAGCAGCTGGGCCCATAGCTCCTGCTGTATCATCCTTCAGTTTCTCTGCTCCCTTGCTCAGGTGTGTGTTTTAGCTTCATGATGAAAAGCCCCAGTTTCTCCTATAGGTCACTGACAACTTTGAAGTTAGCATCTGGGAGGAGGCGAGAGATGCCATGGCTGATTTATTCCCGCTCTTCCTCATTCTTCTCCTACTTAAATCACTCTCCTTTCTCAATTTCCTTCATTTCACTATCAGAAGATAGCCTTTTAGAAATTGTTTATCCAGCCCCACAGAATCATATAAGGTTAAATACTTATAATAAATCCTTTTTATATATCACTCCTGTGGTTCTACTTTTCTGCTGGAACCTTGACTAATAAATATATAAAGTAGCATAATATTATGTAAATACTATGTGATAAAGTAACAATGCATATAATTAACCCTAAAGCAACTACTGAAAAATAAAACAAAGAGCGAAAATAAAATCATAAAAATAATTAATCCAGAGAAGCCAGACAAAGGGAAATTAAGGAACGAAAAAGAGATGGAACAAATAGAAAGCAAGTAGCAAGACAGTAGATTTAAATCCAACCATATCAATAATTACATTAAAAGCTAAAAAGTCCAGTTTAAAGCCAGAGATTGTTAGACTGGATTTAAAAAGCAAGACCCAGGGATATGCGGTCTACAAGAAGCCCACTTCAAATATAAAGAAACAGATAAATTAAAAGTAAAAAGATGGACAAATCTATAGCAGGAAAATACTAATCCTAAGAAAGTTGGAGCGGCTATGTGAATATCAGACAAAGTAGACTTCAGAACCAGGGATAATACCAGAGATTAAGAAGGACATTTGTTAATTTGAAAGGGATCAATTAATAAAGAGAATGTAACACTCCTAAATATGTATGCACCTAATAACAGAGCTTCAAAATACGTGAAGCAAAAACTGACACACCTGAGAGAAGAAATAGACAAATCCACAACTGGAGTTGGAAATTACAACTCTCTCATAATTGATAGAACAGAAAGTCATCAAGGATATAGAAAACTTGAACACTGTTGACTACTTGACCTAACTGACATTTATAGACTACTCCACTCAACAACAGAATATACATTATTTGCAAGGGCACAAGAAGATACACCAAATGCTGGGCCATAAAACATGTCTCAATACATTGAAAAGGACTAAAATCACTACACTAATTCTGGAGAGAAAATAAATAGTATGGGGATAAACAAGTTTTTAAAGCTAAAAGATAAAGAAGAGAATCTTCCCATATAATGCAAATTAAGTCATCTTTTGCTTCTTACAAGTGATAGCAATGTGTTTTAAAACCTAGACGGATATGCCTTAAAACCTAATTCCTTTTAAACCAGGCCATGAATCAGAGGAAACCTCTGGGCCAGTAGAACATGTTGTTGAAGTTCTGGGTGACTTTTCAAAGGGAAGGGACTGGTAACAGTGGCTTAAGTCAAGAAGACTTGTTCCCTGAGCTCCTGCACCTTCTCCTGGGTGGCCCATAGGCACATCAATGTGTCCAAAACCAAGCCAACAGCATATTCCCAAATCCTCAAAGCACCCATCTTAATCCTTCCTTCTCAAAACTGCTTTCTTCTGAATTACATCTTAGCTGAGAGCACCACTCAAAAACTTGCAGGCATTCCCAACTCCTGATTCCCTTTCAGTTTTCACAGTTAATCAGTCACCAAATCGTTAATCGTTAATCGCTTGGAGCCCACCTTATTCCCCGCTCCCCAGCCACTGGCAGATCCAAGCTCTCTTCTCATTTCTCACCTAATTATATAACTACTCCTAATTTGCCCCAGGCCTTCTGCCTTATTTGGCCTCTCTCTGTGCTACGCCCTACTTGCTAATGGAGTTTTAACTTTCTTGTTGGTCGTATTTTAAAAGTCATACGATAATACATATTCGTCATTAGACAATATCTGATGCAGGTAAGAAAAACCCAAAAGACATCACTTAATAAATAGAAGTAAAATCAAGTGTAAGTTCCCGTCAGCCCCCCTCTTCTGCCCAGTGATAACCACTGCTAATATTTTGGATGAACAGCCTTCCAACTCTTTTCCAAACATTCATTTGTACTCTTTACAAAATGACATTGTTCTGTACTACAGTGACCCAGTTCACCAGGGACAGTCCCCATTGTAGCACCGAAGTTCCTGCATCTCAAGAAAGCATTCAATCCTGGGCAAATTGGGATGCTTGTAACTCTGCAGGATTTTGTGTTTTTGTTTTTGCTTAATATATTAGC
>NW_011889155.1:812965-818960 GCF_000151845.1 Pteropus vampyrus
CCAGGAAGCCTTCCTGGGCACACACCCCTTTCTCGAGCCCATCCCATCCGGGCTGGGTACCTCTCCTCCTTGTTCCCATAGCACTCCGTGCCTACCTGCAAAACACTGACCATGTGACTTTGTTATTGCCCGTGTATTCTCTTTGGCCTCCTCAAGGTGGGGAATGCCTTTCATATTTGAATTTCTAGTGACTGTCTGGACCAATGCCTGCCACCTATTAGTAAATGGGAAAAAAAAATAATAATAACTAAATATATCTCGCACTTTGTAGATGCCAGGCACTGGTTGAAGAACTTTACATATATTAGCATATTTAACACAAAAACCATGCCCACAGGTGGGCACTTCTGTTGTCTCCATGTTACAGACGAGGAAACAGAGATGCAGAGAACTCAAGTAACTTGCCGAGATAATATAACTGATAATCATCTGAGCTGGAATTTGAACCCAAGCAAATCAGCTTCAGAATCCATGCTATCGATCACTAAGTGAATCACTCAATAAAAATATGAATGAACAAATGAAGGGAGGAAGGAACACATGAATGAACAGTTAAACGAAGGTGTGAGTAAACAAGTGTCCAGTAGCCTGGCATCAGGAGACTGCCCAGCCAGCTTTGCAGACATCAACAAACTGCTCTATCTGTAAGATGCCTTTGTCTTTTTTCATCTTACGCCATTTAAAAATTCTTAAACTGGTGCTTAATAAGGTGCCAAAAACTTGGCTCTGTTCTCCTCAGCCTTTTACTGACACCAACCAAACTATCCCATCTTCACTGCTTTCTCGATAACAGCGTGCAGGGTAATGAGCATCAGTAGCATAGCATCACTGAGTGGTAGAGTGAGCAGGTGCACTTAGAGACACTTAGAGATCATGCGGTCCAACCCTCCATTTTGTAGATAGGGAAACTGAGGCCCAGAGAGGCAACACGACTTGCCCACAGTCACACAGCAAGTTAGTGGCAGAGTTGAGAATGGGCCTAACCTCCTGGCTTCCGGTCCATCTCTTTACTAACCTACCTCTGGTCATTGTTTTAGCCTTGTCAATCAAAAGGCATTGGGGGCAAAAGCACAACAATCGAGTTTAACGATCTCTCAAACACAGACACTACCCAAATCTGCTTAGGCATCAGTTTCGAAAGATTGTGGGAATAAGGGAGGCGAGAAACCCAAAGTCGAAGCCCTGTGATTTCCTCTAGTCACAGAAGTAAGTAACTAAAACCATCACTGGTGACTTACCGTGTGCTAGATGCTTCCTTGCATTAACCCACTTAACCCTCCCAACAGATGATAATTGTCCCCATTTTACAGATGAGGCACAGAGAAGTAAGTAGAGTGACCAACTCATCTCAATTTTCCTGGAATCGTCCCTGTTTTACACCTGGAAGTCCTGTGTCTCAGGAACCCCTCAGTCCCAGGCAAACCGGGACAGTTGATCTCCCCAGAGGATCGAACCCCAGAGATTCAGGCCAATTTCCATTCCCTTTTCTGCCACACCGTGCCACCCCTCTGGGTAAAGAGATAAACTTGAGGATGAGGAATAAACAGATAACCAGGCAAAGCGGGGTGAGGATAGGAAGTTGGGGGAGGGTAGGCACGGAGAGGCAGCTCTGAAGGCAGGTCAGCTCCAGGTCACTGCAGCTGAGCCAAAGTCTGCGAGGCAGGGCACTACTGGGTGCCATGCCAGGGAAGGACAAACAGAGGCTGCTCTATTCATCTCTTCTCATCCCAGGAGGAGTCTGTTTACAACGATAATGGCCCTGTTATCTCAGCCAGGTCTCTGGGTCCTTGCCAGGCAGTGCAAGGGTTTAAGTTCTGAGGCTCTGATGAAACCAGTCTCCCTAGGACCCCGGCCCGCTCCCCATCCTCCCCTGAAGGCCTGGCTGGCGGAGAAGGGGAGACATATGAGAGCCACAGGGCAGGGCCCCCCTTGCCCAGGGAGGCCGCCGGGAAAGCGAGACCGCCATGCTCGGACACTGGATTTCCGGGTTGCCTGGGGAAGGAAGTCACAGTGCTTGGCCAGCTGCTGGGAGCCAGACGCTCCTATTTTTACATGTCTCCTTCCCAAAGCACTTGAGATAGGAAGCATCACCTCCACCTTACAGAAAAGAAAGCTGAAGCCCAGAGAGGGGATGTCCCTTGATGAGGTCACACAGCATGTCGGTGACACAGCATGTCAATGGCAGAGCTGGGGCCCCAGTTCTCCCTGCCTCCCAAGCCTTCCTTCACACAAGGCTGTAAAATGATGACACAGAGATAAACTATGTCCTGGGTGCGTGTCTGTGTGACTCTGGTTTCCCAGAGCGCTCCTGCCTGCACACCCCCCTCGCCCTCCTCCACCCTGCTGCCTCCTTCTTACCCTTGACACCTGCCTGACTCCTAGGCTGGCGAGAGCCCTGTCCTCTAACCCACAGTGGCCTGTGCTTGGCCAACCACAGTCCTCACATTTGGGTTGTAACAGGCACTTGTCAGTCTCCCCGCTGCACTCAGGCTCCAAGGGGACAGGAAGTAATCTCCCACCCCCAGCACGGATACGTTCAATTCATGGCCCGATCACTGTTAGCTCTGTCTCCATCAGGGGGCATCCTGAAGGCAACAGCCAGCTTACAAGTCTCCCCGCAGGTTTCTCTGCTCTACCCACTTTCCCTCATGATCCCACTGACCTTTACCTGTCACTTCACCAAAGTGTGGTGCCTGGAGCAGCAGCAGCATGTCACCGAGAGCTTGTGGGAAATGCAGAAACTCACGCCCGGCTCCAGGGCACTGGCACCGAGCCAAGGTGTGTAAACATTCACCATCATTGTCCACTATCATATCTGAACCTTGCTACAAACCCTCCCATGCAGCTGTCACCGTCCCTCCTGCTACAGATGAGGCTCGGGTTTGGACAGGAAATATGACTTTCTCCAGAATGCACAGCCAGGGAATGGTAGAGGTGAGATTCAAACGCAGGGCCCGTCTCCCTCTAAAGGTGATGGAAATTAGTGCTGACATTACATGTGGCGGAAACTTACATTTATTGAGCATCACTCCTGGCAAAGCCCTGTATCTGCTTTATCTCATGTGACCTTCTCGACTCCTTATGAAGTCGGAGGTTGACACTCTCACTTTACAGACAGGAAGACAGGGCTCGAATAGGGGAGGGACTTACCCAAGATCCACAGCTAGGAAACAGCAGAAATGGGATGGAATCAACTCTGTTTGCCTGACAAAAAGCCCCAAGCCCCAGACTGATCCTGGAGGAGGTGGTCACTGTGCGTGTGTGTGTGCGTGCGTGTGCGTGTGCGCGTGTGTGCGCGTGTGCGTGTGCGTGTGCTGTGCGTGTGTGTGTTCGCGTGCACGCGTGCGTGCGCATGCTCCAGCTCTGCCTGTCCTTTCTCCCACCTGAGAAAGCTTGTGGCTTTAGATCATAACCCACACTCCCTTCCCCTTTCTAACCCTCAGCCTTAGGCTTAATCATTATCCAATTCTGACCCAAGCACAAACACATGCCAATGGATCACAATCAGCTAGCGTTGTATGATGTCACTCCCCAACTATTTCCATCAATTAGCAGGTGCCAAGAATTCCTGAGATGGCCTTCCTGCGTTCCGAAAGTCATCACAGGTCCCGAGTCCCAAGAACTGAGTCCCGGATGTTAAGCTCTGGAGTAGGCTAGAGCCAGAGGGAATACGTTACATATTCCCTGTTGATGAAAGGAAGAACCCGACCAGAGAGGACCATTCCCAGGCCTTCCTTGTTCCTCTCAGCTGTGAGATCTTAGCAGATTACTCCTCTCTCTGAGCCTCAGCTTCTCCATCTCTGAAATGAGTGGATGATAAATGAACCAACCTCCCAGGGTAGTTGTAAGAAGTATTAGGGATGATGGAAGTGGCTGGGGGCGGGGGATGCGTCTCTCGAGTTCTCACTGCCCAGAAATAAACACAGCTCAGAATGTCTAATAGGTTGGCTAGCGAGAGTGGGTAGTGTGCACAGGCATCCATTTGTACGGGCAGCTCACAGATCATTTGGAAGAGGAGGAGGGAAGATAGGGTCAGGGCAGTGGCACAGGTGTGTGTGCCCTGCGAGGAGGTGGCCAGGCAGGGAGGAGTCAGTGCTGTCTGCAGGGACCAAGGCATGGACAAAGCAGCAAGAACAACCTTTACCCCTTGCCCTAGTAGAGAACACAACACCATGGCCCAGTGAGCGGGGAGCATTGGAAAACAGCTCCTGGCACAAATCTTCATATTCTTACAGACGGCACTAGCAACTGTGGCCAGGCCCCCTCAGTGACTTCAAGGACAAAAGACACAGAAGGAGGGAGGGGTGGCAAAAAAAAAAAAAAAAAAAAAAAGACGCATGGGCAAGGGCCGGTGGTAAATGACACAAGGCTTTGTGAGCACTTGGGGCTCGGGGGTTACCCTAGGACACCCAGACCCACCTGGGAAAGGTTTCGCAGAGACCAGACGTCCAGAAGAGCAGCTGGCAGCCAGACCCGCTGAAATCTGGGTGGGCGCTACTAACGCAAGCCCATCGATGATGATACACAAGGCTGGAGGGACGGGAGGAAGCGCGTTCACACACATTTATACACACAGCTGGCAGAGCCCTGCTTCCAAGGGGGCCATGAGCCCTGCCGCCCGCACTCACCCCACTTACCCTCCCCCAGGCCTGGACGCAGGGCAAAAGGCATGCCCAGGGTGCCCCAATAAAGTCCTTATAAAACGGAAACTTATTCATGAGTCAGCCCGAGCCCTGGCAGCCAGCTCATTCATCACAGAGGTATTTCAGTTCTTTTCAGCAAAGCCTTTCACTGCCTCGGGAGGTGAGGTCATCTCTAGTAAACACTGCCTTGCGGTGAATTTCCTCTGAACTTTTTGCTTTTGTTTAATCCACCAAACCTCAAGGGAAGCTGGCAACCTCGAGAAGTACAAAGGCCCTGGGCTGAGTCGGAGACCAGGGTTCAAATCCCAGCTCTGCCCTTTCCAGCTGCAGGACCTTGGCCAATGCAAGTCACATCTCTGGGCCTTGGTTTCTCTGTTAAATGACGTCACTACTACTGACAGGATTCTAAAGAAATACACAGCACTATACACTCATTCAGTCAACAGATATTTACTGAGTGCTTAACATGTGCAAGCACTATGCTGGACACAATGGAAATTATGATAAAGAAACACAGATATGTGCATGTGCGCGCAAGTATGTGCGCATATCTGCGCGCGCGCACGCACACACACACGCGCACGCGCGCACACACACACACACACACACACACACACACACGGTTCCCACTCCCTGCCCTTGGAAAATTCACATTCTGGTAAGAAAGACAGACATGAACCAAATGATCCCGTAAATGAATATTAACATTCAGCTGTGATTAGTGCTGAGCTTTATGGTGCTATAAGAGCCTGTAATGGGTGTTTGATCCACTTGGGCAGAGATGGCAGGGCAGGGCAGGACAGGGAAGACCTTCTGAAGGGGTGATGACTGAGTGGGAGATGAAAAATATGGCCAAGCATCACCTAGGCAGAAAGAAGCTGTGAGCAAAGTGCCTGCAGAGAGGCAGAACCATGGCTTGTCCCAGTCATGGGAGAAAGTCAGCCCAGAACACAGGGGTGAGGGGTGAGGAGGAGCCTGTACATAATCAGGCTGCAGACACAGGAAGGGTGGGAATCAGTACTGAGCCTGCGGCCGAACGTTCCCGGCCGAACGTTCCCCAACGTGCTCAAGTGGCTTTGGAGAGAGCATTATGAAATATCAATGGATTAAACTTAATTTGGGGCTAAATCAGAGACCATCATCTACTCAATTATGGCTTGGACAAAAGACAGTAGATATGGAGAAACAGAATTGAAAATATTCTATCCCTCAGTTTTATTTTTCTGTGATTTGAAAAAACACTACTATGGTTTGATTTTAGTGATAAAAAAATCAGCTCGATGCACAGAACAGCAGTTTTCCACTGGAGGCTAGTGAGAGCAAGCCCAGCTAAACTCAGCATCTGCCGTCCA
>NW_011889155.1:819716-826270 GCF_000151845.1 Pteropus vampyrus
TGAATAAATCAAAAACAGTGTTGGTGAGGATGTGGAGAAAAGGGAACCCTTGTGCACTGTTGGTGGGATTGCGAATCGGTGCAGCCACATTGGAAAACGGTATGGAGGTTCCTCAAAAAATTAAAAAGAGAATTATCATGATGCGACAATCGCACTTCTGGGTATATATTCAAAGGAAATGAAAACAGGGTATGGAAGAGCTATCGGCACTCCTACGTTCATTGCAGCATTATTCACAAAAGCCAAGACGTGGAAACAAGCTAAGCGTCTGTCAATGAATGAATGGATAAAAACGATGTGGTATACACATACAATGGAATATTATTCACTGGTAAGGAAGAAGGAAATCCCGCCATTTACAACAACATGAATGGAACTTGTGGGCATTACGGTAAACCAGACAGGGAAGGACAAATACTGCAAGGTATCACTTATATGTGGAATTTTTTTAAAAAAAAATGTCAAACTCAGAAACAGAGAGTAAAAAAGTAGTTGTCGGGGCTGGAGGAGGGTGGATTAACAGAAATAGAGATTGGTAAAAGGGTATAAATTTCAGCTCTAAGATGAATAAAGTCTGAAGATTAAATGTATAACATGGTGACTATAGTTGATAATACCAAATTGTATAACTGAACTTTTCTAAGAGTAGAACTTAAACGTTCTCATCAAAACGTGTGTGTGCATGCATGTGTATTAATGCATATTAGTTAACTAGATGGGAGGAATCCTTTCACGATGTACATGTATATCGAATCATCACAATGTACACTTTAAATATCTTACAATTTTATTATAAAGCTGAAAAAAAGAGAATATGCTGAATAGTGACCTCGTATTGGGCAGCCTTGACTGTTGGCTCCTGTCATCCTGACCCCATGGGGATTGCCAAGAAAGCGAAGGGCATCGACTACACCACTGTGCCCCCAGCCGGAAAGAAAGGGAAAGGAAAAGCAAAAAGGATGTCCAACCATCTCCGAGCACCCGCTTTGTGCCCAGGCCTGTGCTAAGCCTAGGTCACCCAGAGAATAGCGAGTCAGCCATATAAGTTACAAGACAATAATAAAACAAGACAGACACATGGACAAGGGCACCAAACATGATACAGGCCAATTAGCAGTGGGAAAAGGCTCTGCGTAGGGCGCATCGTCCACAGATGACCCTCCGGGACCGACACGGGGCAGCCGGTCCAGCCTTTGGACACAGGACACCTGACTTCCCACCCCAGTTCTCCTGATTTCTTGCTTGGCCAGTTTCCCGCTCTGCTCTGAGCCTGTTATCTTGGCTGTTAATGGGCCACCAATAGGTGTGAGTCTGAGTGAGATGAGGTATGCAAAGAACTCAGCCCCCAGTGCAGCTCCCAGGAGTGGGGAAATAAATGTGGGCTGAGGGTGCCCGAGGAGGTTTCTCCTATGGGGTTAGCACAAGTCCTTAGAAACAAGGGCGGGATTGAACAGGTAGATGGTGCTGAGTGCCCACAGAGGCTGCTCCACACCCAGGTGAGGCCAGTTCGTTCTTGGTAATGGCAATGGAAGTGGCTACTCTCTTTGAAGAGTGATCTGTTTTAAACGAGGGCTGACCACAGACTTAGCCACTTCATGCTCTGTTACAGCCTGCCTCAGTTTATTCAAACGTCAGCCAAGCTTTGGGTTAAATTAAGGTCACCAGGAATTTATTTCCCTCTCATGCCTCGCGCTTCACTGAAACCCCATAAAACAATTCATGCACCATTAGGCGTGGGTATATGGCCCAAGATTGCTCTCTTCCAAGGAAGGAAAGGGTAGGTAGACTTCTGGAGAATCTAGGCCAACTTGTTCCCTTAGTAAGAAGCAGTGAGAGTTGAAGACTGACAAGGAAAATACGCTGACTCTGTTGCTGGCACCCTGTCATCTCTGCCTGGTGCTTAGAATCATAGGAATCTGTTGAAAGGAACGCAGATGTTGCCATCCAGAAGCTTTTGCCAGCAAACTTTCTGTTCCAAGATGGGAAATAATTTGACAGTTGCTTTTGGGAGACTTTCAAAAACTCATGCCCTTTGCCCCGATCACTTCCCCATGTTAGGCCACTTTCTTAGAGGCATCTGTGGTTCTGACAAATAGTTTGGCTACAAGATCTTCACGGGAGAGTTATTTATATTAGTAACAACTGGAAGAAATTAAATGTCCAACAACAGAACGGTTAAACAGAATTCGGCATAGACATAATCTAATATTTCTGGTTTCGGAGGTTTTCTAATAACGACATGGTAAAATGTTCATGATAAAAATACTCCATAGGGGGAAATATACAAACTTACTTATTTGTACTATGACTCTGAATTTGTGTTTTCAACACCTATGCAAGGAGCTTATTTTATTCTGTCTTGTTTTGGAATTAATTGGTTGTCTCTCTGCCCCTTAGACTATAAGCTCTCAGAGGACCCTAGAGTGAACTTGTCACTCTATTGGAAAAAGGAATGAATAGGTGTGTGGATTATTTGAGAATCTGAGTACTTCGTTGAAAAATAATAGTAACAGCTTATTGAGTGCTTACTATATGCCAAATCCTGAAGCAAATTCTTCATATACTTGTCCCTTAATCCTTACAACTCTTACTATATCAAGATGATACAAGTTAGTGAGGGCAGTGCTCCCAAGTTTCCCTAGGAATTAGCACCATCAGCATCACCTGGCAATTTTCTAGAAATGCAATTTCTGGGGTTCCCACCCAGACCTACCTAATCAGAGATGCTAGGAGGTAGGGGCTGGCAAAGTGTGCTTGCCCAAGCTCCCCCAGCTGATTCTAATGCATGCTAAGGCCTGAGAAGCTCTGGCCTGGGGGTGACAGGCAGCCCAGGTTTCTCAAGGGCAGCCGTGGAGTTGAACTTGAAAGTCGTGTCCCAGCCCAGTTAAGCTAAAATCAAGAACAAGCCCATAGTCCGACAAAGTCAGATTTATCCACCCACTTCAATGAGGAGAACACACACCGAAGGACCCAAAGGAAAACAGAGTACACCTGAAATTTATATGTGATTAACCAATGTTATCCCAACACATTTAATTTTTTTTTAAGTTAAAATAATAAAAATATTACAGCCATCCTCGGAGGCAAGAAGTGGTATCTGACACAATGGAATATTATTCACCCATGCAAAGAAATAAAGTTCTGTAATATGCTACCACAAGGATGAATCTTGAAAACATTAAACGAAGTGAAATGAGCTAAACACAAAGAACAAATATTGTGTGATTCTATTTATATGAAATATCTAGAAGAGGCAAATCCATAGAGACAGAATGTAGATTAGAAATCCCCAGGGTCTTGGAGGTGGGGATAGGAATTTATTGCTTAATGGTTACAGAGATGATGAAAAGGTTTTGGAAATGGATAGTGGTGATGGTTGCGTAACATCATGAATGTAAAGAATGCCACTGAATTGGACACTGAAAAATGGTTATAATGGCAAATTTTATGCTACGTGTATTTTACAATAAAAATGTAAAAAAGATTCAGACAAAATCCAGACAAGAGACACTGCTCCATCCACTGTTAATTAACCTAAAAAAGAGGAACAAAAATTTTAAACTGGAACTTAAAAAGATAGTTACTACAAAACTTTGGAGAAGGGACGAGTTTAATCTAAATAAAGCAACGTTTTAGCCCCAAAGCAAAGTAGGACCTTTATTTAAAGGGCTTGACATCACGGCTAGACTGCAAAGTGGACTCAGAGTCTTTTTTCCTTGGAAACTACAAAGTTAAGATAGATGTGGAACACTGTGCTCAGAAATCCCTTATCTGAAATCCAGGACTTAGATTGGAGATCTGGGCAACCTCTCTGTGTCAAAGTGACTTAGATCCTCAGGGCAAGAGTAGGATGTTTCATTCTTACATTCCAACCTTCCCCAAAATGCCTGCTGATAAAGTTTCAAGCAGAAAAGTTTCTGGTAGCCCCTAATTTTAGAGAGCAAGTTTTCTCAGTGAGTAAAACAGCAGTAATAACTTAAAGTGAATTGTTCTGACACTTTAGAGCTGCAGCGTGTCCCGCTGAAGGAGAATGCTGTTTCCTGGTCACTTTACAGCTGGCTTGATCCATGTCTTTCATTCCAGACTGACAAATGGCTGGCCAGATGTACACTTTCTCAGTCTAGGCTAATTGTCACTTTCTCAGCTAGAAGGTGGTAAGGGAATGAACATTCAAAAAATGCTTAGAACAATTCCTGGCAAATAACTCATATACACTAGAATTCTATATTATGTAAAATATAAATTAATATAAATAAAATGTAATATATAAAATGTTACATAATTAATGGAAATATTAATTAGTTAATTAAATTGAAAAGGGTACTGGTTCAATAGAAGGAGAGAAGGTTTTTTGGTGTTGCAAGACGATGGAATTAGAAACTGTCTTGGGCCACTGATAGCAGAAATGGAAAGACTAGGTTAAGAAAGATCCTGGGTTTCAGGCATGCTATGAAGGAGAGGAGAAGTATTTACTGAGTGTCTATTTTGTGACCTCATTTGCCCTAGAAGTTGAGCGTCATTACTCCCATTTTACCCATGAAGGGAGCTGAAGGTCGCTGCCTAAACTCATCATACTCATTTAATGTTGAAGCTAGGATCCAAGCCCAGCCACAGCTAGGTGCATGACCATCCACCAATCGCTGAGGCTCTGGAAGCCCCTGGTTTTTTATTTGTGAAACAGAGGAAATACAACAAAATTGTTTTTTAAGGTCCTTCTCATACCAATATTCTCCCTACAATTAAAACTCCGTGATGAACCCTCTCAAAAAAAGACCACACGTGAAAAGATAATGGTACAAGGATAATTATCATGCATTCTTTACAACACCAAAAATGGGAAATAATCTAAATACTGAACAATAGGATATGATTAAGAGAGAAAAAAGTGGCATAGATGATAGAGGCTCTGTTCACCCTCTGGTAACCAAATCGAAGTTGTGACAGACATAAGAGCAAACAGCAAGAAAAAATCACCTGGGATCTAGATGAACAAGTCATACAACTAGAAAAAAATCCAAGAAAGCTCCCTGCAATGGCAGAAGGTAGGACGGGGCGAGGACCCAGGGCTGCCAGGTCTTGAGCGGTGGAGTGAGACTGGGGTTGCTCTTAAATGAGCCGCGTCTGCAAGCAGATTTTCGCAGTGATGGACCTGCTAGCTCTGAGCACCAGTGCCGATTCGCTTTGTGCAAGGGGCATCAGGGACTTACAGGGAGACATTGTCGGTGTGAGCGCCGAAGGGAGACTCGCTTGTACAGAAGTGCCGGTAGTATCCATTGTTCCCTGTTGAGCCCTCCCATCTCCCAGTGCACAGACACAGTGCCACCATAGCCGAGATGTTATCAGACTGGATAACAGAGGTCGCTCCACCCAGAGGACTCCCTGAAATCCCGCCTACCCCAACTCACAGCCCCACCCAAGCCACATCCAGGTGTATCCTCAGCGAGTCAAGTGTTCCTTGCTGAGCAGCACCTAGGCTCACACTGGAGGCAGCTGACTTTGGTTTCTGGTGTGGCCTTTTGAGGCAACTATAAGCACAGCATCTGTGAGTTGCTTGCTGAATCTTAACAGGTGGCCCCAGAGGTGTAGAGGCTTGGGCTAAACTTGGCCTGCAGCTGAACCCCTCTCAGGCCTGTGCCCCTGGACACTTACTTCACAAATCCACACTAATAAGACCAGGAGACTTAGGAGCTTTGCTTAGTACATAGAAACAGACACGGAAAGGCAGCCAAAATGGGAAGACAAAGAAGCAGAAATCTCTTGAGAGAACAGAACAGAGACCCAGAAATAATGGAGTCAAGTAATCTAACAGAAGCAGAGTTCAAAACACTGGTTATAAAGATGCTCAATGAACTTTTGGAAAGTAGATAAATTCAGTGAGAACTTCAACAAAAAGATAAAAAATATAAAAATGGAAATGGAAATTATAAAAGGGAACCAGTAGGAAATGAAGAACACATTATCTGAGATGAGAAGTATATTAAGTGGAATAAACAAAAGAACAAACAAGTGAATAAAGAAGAGGATAAAATGACCTGTCTAGAGGATGGGAAAGCCAAGGACACTCAATCACAGGGCAAGAGATAAAATGCTAAGACTATAAAAATAATTTAAGGAGCATATAGGACACTATTAAAGGTAAAAATATCTGTCTCATCAGCATACCTGAAGGAAAACAAGATGTTGAACAGCTATTTGAAGAAATAATGATGGAAAACTTCCCTAATCTGGTCAAGGAAATAGACATACAACCCCAGGAAGCTCGGAGAACCCCAAAACCCAGGGATCCAAAGAGGCCCACACCAAGACACATCATAATTAAAATGCCAAAAGTTAAATACAAAGAAAGAATCTTAAAAGCAGCAAGAGAAAAGAAGATAGTTACCTATAAGGGAACACCTATAAGACTGGCAGCTGATTTCTCAAAAGAAATTATGCAGGACGGAAGGGCTTGGCACAAAATATTCGATGTGATGAAGACCCAGGATCTACAACCAAGAATACTTTATTCAGCAAAGCTACCATTTAGAGCTGAAGGACAGATAAAGAGTTTCCCA